>NW_022900951.1:74645142-74701859 GCF_012274545.1 Fukomys damarensis
GCATTATACAGAAATGGACAGCCATATTGGTCTAGAAATGTTAATTTTTTCTATTTTTATTTTTTATTATTTTCCATTTGTACAGGGGTGACTCACTGTATTAAATATGTAAGGTCATATCTACGTGGGTTTGATTACAGAAACTAATAAAGTATTCTTTAAATAATAAAAAAAAAGAATAAGATAAGACTACATGAGCAAGAAGCAATTTAAATATGTTCGGGGACCATTTTCATCTCCAGAATCAAGGATTATTTTAATCTTACATCATTGCCTTTTCTCTTTTACTTTCCTTTTTAGTTTTATTTTAGGATTCCCTATTTTTAATGTTCATACAGAGATTTCTTTAACTGAAATACCGAATAGTTTCTCTGGTGTGAAAAAGTATAATAGTACACAGGATCCTAATGAGATAATTAATAATATGAAATAGGAAGTAAAGGGCTAAAGGTGTAGGGAAAGTGGGAAGGGTGGGGGAAAGGTAATAAGGGAGAGGAAAAAAATATGCAAAATTGAAAAAATGGAAATAAAGTGTTCGTAAATGGGGAGGGGAGGAGAGGGTGAAGGGAGGGCAGGGACAAGGGGAAAAAATGAGAATCAAGACCTATTATGTAATGGTACAAGATCCCGATAATGAATGTAACTGTATTTTATACCTAGATTGTACCAATAAACTCAATAAAAAGAAAAAAAAGCACAAGAGAAAGGTTAATTCTGAATGGTAAAAGGTGTATAACGATGTGTTGGTATATTTATTGTTGGGGAGATGTGGGAGCTGACATATCATAGTTTTCTTTTTTTCTTGACGAGTAGAAAATGTTATCCTCTCTTTTTTTTTCCATTAAGTTTATTGGTACATTTAAGGTAAACAACCCAGTCACATTCATCAGTGGCATCTTGTACCTTTACATGATATATCTAGGTTCTTATTTTCCCCTATTTCCCTTCTCCGCCTTCACCCTTTCTTACTTGCAAAGACTTTGTTTCCATTTTTTCCTTTCCGCCATCCTCCCCACTTCCCCTTCTCCTTTAGATCTTTTCTTCCTTCCTATTTTACACTTACAATTATATCATTTGAACCTCATTTATCCTCCTTTGTAAGACAAGGGGAAGGCAGGATGTGTTGGAAGTTGAAGGAGAATGAAAAAATTTTGGAATAATTTTTATGAGTAGGCAGCGTGTTGACTGGGCTATTTTTAATAACTTCTTACACTACATTAAAGCTATTTTACTATGTAAGTCACTATTAGAAAAAAGCATTGTTTCTGAGCATTAGTTTTAGAATTAGCTGGATAACTGATGATTTTAAATTACTGAGGGGTTTGCATATGTGTAGTGGCACTATGGCATAATAGATATTATGAGCCTAGTACCATGCTACTTAAATTGGAATCCTGGCACTGTTTGGCCTTGGAAGAGTTATTTTAAGTCTGAATATCTGTATTTCCTTATCTGTAAAATAAGAAAAACATTAGCTCTTATTATGCAGTTTCTGTGAGAAAAGTCAGTTAATATATATAAAATTATTAGCCTTATATATAATAAGCATTCAGTAGCTCAATAATTGGTAGTTATTATGATTTGCTGATCAGCTTATTCTTATCCTATTATCTAGTCTATGATCTGTACTAAATTACAGTCAAAATGTTTCCTAATCAGTTGCTTTAAATTAGTATACAGAGCTAATTGGATTAGATTCTCTACTGGCCTTGAGCTATGAAAATTTGATGTGCCTATCTCAACTATACCTCATGCTCCTGACTGTTATTCATATTTATGGATCAGAGCCTCTGGGAAGGCTTTGCAGAATGCTACATGTGAAGGAGTGCCTAGTCACTGACTAATATGATGATTTTGAAATAGATAAGTTGACATATATCTGAGGGCAGAGGGAAGACAGAATGTCTACATAATTTCATCATGTGATAGCCAAAGTCATAAAACTGAATCATCAAATTCAATCAGAGAATTAGAGAACCTTGTATTTCAAGGGACTTTTAAGGTCATCTGTCTGTTCCAACCTTCCACTCAGCAATGGAATACTCCTTGTAACAGCATCTGTAAAAGAGAATATTAGGCCAGTTGGTAAAGAGATTATGGCAAATGATATAAAGCCAAAAAGCATTTCAAACAAAATGTTTGGTTTTCAACCAGACCCATAAAAACATCAAATCAGGAAGAGTATATGTTCCACAAGTGAATGTTTTCAGATGCAGCAAAGGCCAAAGCCTCACTTATCATTCCTGTTGCAAACCTTTGTTTGCTAGCTGACAGCTGACAATGGTACTATACTTTTAATCAATTTACCTGTTAAAGGAGAGTAAATATCATGTTTTAAGCATTCAAGAGTGTTTCAAGAATGAATTTAATAAAAATATAGACATCCAATGGTAAAATATGTTTTGCAAATGTAAGTGGACTGAAAGTTCCCATGTCTTCAGTCAAAGTGGCTTTGTGCTATAAACCAGATTTGGCTCAGTGGTTCCATTGCCTGCTTTGCAAGTGCAAGGTCTTGAGTTTGACTGCTGGCAGAGGAAAAAAAAGGATGGTAATCTAATTTTAGGATAGCTTTTTTTTTTTTACCTGTATTAGTGTAAAAATTATTTGTGATATCTTGGTTAACTAGGTTAAGCCTGGCCTTAACAAAAGCGTGTGATGTCACATGTATGGGAAAATACCAAAACTACTATAGTATCCTTCCTTCTCCTTGATCGTTTTTAGTTTAGCTTTTTAAGCTTATGGTACTGATGCTTGTGAAAATCATAATGTTCCTTAGAAATGTGATTCAATGAGTACATCTCAGTCACTTTCTCCTTCAGGGATAAGGAAGATTGTTAGAGTTGAACAAGAGGAAAAAAGGCACAAAATTTAATGCATGCTTAGGAAGGGGAGCGTATTGGAAGTTTTGAGGAAAATTTTGCATAGCTCAAAATTTAACCTAGGGCAAGCCTTGCTCCAAGTATAGAGCAGAGCACAATAATTCCATGTTAAGCCTCTGGTTCCTTATCTCTACCCATACATATTCCCACAGCACAGCTATTTCCAAATTTTGATGCGAATGTGCTTTGTTTTAGATTTGTTTTATTGTCAAATATTTTAATTCTTTTGCCTTTCTACATACACTTTTGCTTTAATGAAAGAAAATGCTAGATCCAGGCTTGTAATTGTGCTAATGCTTAGTCTAAGGGAACCATTGAGTTTCTTTAGTCTTCAAACCCCTGATTTATTATATGAGAGGAAAAGATGGAAAGGCACTGTTTGGTATGTTTTAAAAACATGGAAGTCCTAAAAGTTCATAGCAATAGAAGGAAAATCCCTCAAGCATGGGAAACATGATTTGGTCAGTATTTTGATTTTCAACTTTAAGGATATGCTTCTACTTAAATGAAAAAATAATATAGACTAGAACAAAGTCAACACTAAGTACAGTAAAGCCTGATGCTGGTTTTTGTTACTGGGACCAATTGATCATCATCTTAGTGTAGGCTTTTTAACTCCCCACACTAATGACAATGAATAAGAAGCAAAGGGAAAAATAAGGCCTGGAATGATCAAACCCAAACTACTCCGTGAGAATTACTTGTTTGTGATGTACTTCATTAAATTAGTGAAGGATCTTGGTAAGCCAGACACTGTAGGATAGGTGTCTTTAAAACTTTTATTTTCAAAATTTTCAATTTTTAATTTTGATATCATTTCAAGTTTAACAAAGAAGTTCTAAATGCAGTATAGTAGTCCCCATTATTCCTAATTTCAACAGTGATTAAAAATGTTAAGTATAAAATATTCTAGAAATAAACTATTCATAACTTTTAAATTATGTGCTGTTGAGTAGTTTAATGTACCCTCATGACATTCTATGATGTGAATCATCCTCTCTTTGTGTTTTGTTTTTTTGAGATAGTGCCTGTGTAATTCAAGCTAGTTTTGAATTCACTATGTAGCAAAAGTGGTCCTCCAACAGGTGGCAATCCTCCTGCCTTAGGTTCCTTAGTGCTGGGATTACAGGAATGTACTATCATGCCTGGCTAGTGAATCATATTTTTGTCAAACAAATTCACACTAAACACTGCCTACCCATTAGTCACTTAGTAGCTAATCTCAGGGGAGGAGCACCCTCTGGTTGACCTGTGACTGTGGGAGGATCTCTTCAAACATCTGGGACTTCATATAGATGGTCAAGGGAGAACTGAGAAATGTATTTAACCAAAAAATTTCAGATCAGTTGAGGCATAAGAATGTCTCCTGGCTATATATGAAGTATAGGCCACTGGAAAGGCAGACTGGGCATTCTTCTGAGACAAAGAGAGAGCAAGCAAGGCAAGTGAAGTTGTCATTTTGACCCATGCATGTCACTTTAGTGGTTTATTTAGGTAATGGCAGACCCGTAGCAAAGGGTCCCAGAACTGTGGATAAATGGCCAGTATTTGAGACAGACAGGTTAAAATCTAGGGGGACAGGAATTGGAATGAATGAGTGGGGGGTAAATGGACATAAACATCCAATAGTCTGAGATATTGACAGGGAGATAGTTGAGAGTGGTATTAAATAGGTGTTGTAGAATTCTTTGATACTAGATTATCTGGTTTACCATTTGGAGATCTATCCCTTTATAGGTAGATGGAGTGGTGGGCCTCAAAAGTCTTGACTGTTTATTGACTGCCTCCTTTGGTTATTCTTTTCTGCTGGGTGTTTAAGATCAAGTTAAAGTGAGACTTGTGTTAATCAATATGAACATCTTTCTATCTGTCAAGGTTAGTTAAGTCTCTTTAGGCTTGCTTGACCAAGTTGCTTTCAGTGAAAGTGTGGGAGATTTTTTCCTCTTGGTGATCCTTCTTTAGCACATGTTTCATTTGTCCTCTGGTGTCCAGCAGTCTCCTTGCTCAGGAGGTTTGGTGACTTACCAAAGATGTAAGGTGTTGTAGAAAAGGTTTCTTCATACCTTGGATCTTTGATGACCTTGGAGGGCCAGGGCCAAAATATTGGTGGTCTTCTTAGCCCAGTTACCTTTTGGTGTTTGTCTCTGAACTTTGGTGGTTGAACACCCAGAAGAGAAGATCAATGACATCAGTAATACAGTAGGAGTTTAACTATCATAAATTTATCTGGATAGCAAGCACCCTGGAATCTAAAATATAGTTAGAGGGCTGCTATTTTTATCTATCATGGTTGCTGTAGTCATTGATTTCCTATATAATATTAACAGAAAAATCTTGGAATCCAGAGCTACACATAATAATAATCATAATAATGATGACAATAATAATATATGAGCATGACATTACCTTTGCAACAAATTTAGATATGTATCTTAGTATAAAATAACCCTTGTTAAATGTATTTTCCCCCTGTAAAAACACATAAAACAAAAAACCAGGAAACTCTTACTTAAGTTATTATCTTTTGAGAGGATGCCATTAAGGAAAGTGTATGAGCCTAAAAATGTACCTGTAATCATGAGTAGAGTAGAAGAGAAGGGTGATTATCTGGATCAAAAGGTTATTTACATAAATATGTTGGAAGATCTGTATAGTCAGAAAACATTAATACATTTTGTACACCAGAAAAGTAGTAATAATAATTATTATAATTATATGAAACCTTATGTTCTAAAATGTAGCTTGGCACCAAAAGAATCTTTTTAAATAACACCTTTTTCCAACAGAAAATATATTTTGAAGATGACCAATATAAACATATCACAATAACATATTTAGAACTCAACCCTTTGATGATAACCAATGTAAACATTTTTTGGGGGAGGGTACCAGGGATTGAACTTGGGCCCTTGCACTTGCGAGGCAGGCAGGAGAACCTCTGAGCTAAATCCCTAGCCCCCAATGTAAACATTTTATAGCAATATATTTAGAAATGATTATTAAGGGTATATCTTAATTATCTTGACAATTTTTTATTTAACCTGTAAAACCAGGTTGTAGCAATTAACATTATCTTGACAATTTTTTATTTAACCTGTAAAACCACAGGTTGTAAATTAACAATTTACTTGTAACCAGTAAAACCTATACAAATATAATTTTTGAGATATTAAATGTAGACAGCAATATACATTACAATCAAAATTAATCTTTGAGGTCGTTTTGATCAGCTAACAACCTGGGATGGAAGGCATGCTTTTAATAACATTTATCAAAAATAAAATTGGACAAACACAAACAACTGGACAGACACAGATAAACATATAAGACATTTTATGAAACTGGAGAGCACTGAAATATATTTGGCCAATTGAATTATAACATGTCTTTTAATTAATACTAGTCAAAACTTTTGCAGGTCAATTAACAGAGATCTCTTGCAATTAGAATCAGAAGAAGTAAAAGTGTTTTATAACTGTAACATAATCTTGTGTTATAGTTATTGTCAGAAGTCTGTAAGCAGAAAGAGAGGTCAAGTTAATCCTATATTTACAATTTAAGAATTTGCAATGTAAAAGAAATTTTTAAAACACATCCACTAAACATCTGGAAACCAAACACCATTCAAACATTATTTTAAGTTGAACATGAAAGGTACATTTGTCAATTAGTCGAATTTATATATTTTTTTAAAGATTTTCCTGCCTGGCAGGACATCACATCTGATTGTACTATCGAGCAAGCAGACTGTAGCTGGCACTGTGCAGTAACTAACATTTGATCTTTGAGCTCCAATCTTAAGCATTACATCTTTTAATTGTTTTAAAGCCTTATATTTTATTTTCCAATATTTATGTAGAAAACAATAGGCCCTGATTGAATTTCTTGGTAATGTAACCTGCCAAAAAAGTTGTTGATCTATAAATAGGCAGGGCCAGGAGGGGGTTTTACTTTTTTTGCAGTCTTGCTTTAGTCTCTCTTCCAAGGAAACTGGGGAAGGAAAACCAAGCAGAGAAGTGGTTGTTAACTCACTGTCCTGTTTAAGGGGGCGGGGGCTGGAGGAACAGGGAGAGCAAGGGTATGTGGTGGAAAGACACAAGATGGCAGAAATGAGAAAGGGTCACAAGATGGCGGAAGTGAAGAAGCATGCAAGGAAGATGAAGAGCTGGCTGGGTTAAAGGGTGGGGGAGGTGTGAGCGATGAGTGATCAAAAGCGGGAGTCAGGAGGGGTGGAGGATGGAGTTTGGGCTAGATGTACCTAAGAGGGTGAACAGGTTTGACAGAGGAAGGGGCAATAGGGTAGGTAGAAGACTTGCCTACAGGGGCGTCCTGATCATTTGCCATTGCACTGACAAAAATTGCACAAATCATGCAATATGTTAAAATCAAGAGTGCCATTTCCTGGTCATTGAGATTCACTGTCTATTTTGTACTGAGGTCAAATTTGGTTGCAATACAAAAGGAGTCATTTTCGCTTAAAGTCAGGTCCCAACAATCCAAGGGAACAAAGTTGAGCCAGGAGGCAGCCAAGAGGTATTGAGGGAGAGGGTTTGGATTGTTGAGCACTCATGTTAGGGCAGGTGAGCAGGAGTTAACTTCCTAGGAGGAGGGCAAAAGAGAGGAACTTCTTCATTTCTTTTGATACTCCCTGAGCCAATCCCCAGAAGGGGAGAATGAGAGGAGTCCGGCCAATGGGGCATCCCCCAGGGTCATGCTCCTGGGCCCAGTGCCCTGAGAGAGTCTCTCTGGTGAAACACTTGGACTTCTGAGAAGTCCCTGGAGGGAGAGAGTGAGACAGTGCACCCCAGTAGAGGGAAGCTAAACTGCCTACTCACCTTGTAATCAGTGACTGGTATGGATGCATAATGTCAGAAATGGCAAAGGCAAAGAGCCCCAGTGAGGTCCTGGCTTGGCAGATGTCTAAGTAATTCTTATTTTAATAATGGCCCAAGGTACACAGTAGTAATGTAAAGGAGGCATCAGGACATAAAACATGAAAGGTCAGATTAACTTTGGCACTATGTGGCATATGTTGCAGAACACATAGGAAAAAGCATAGTACATACAGGGTTCAGTACTATGTGAAATTTTAGGCATCCACAGGGAGTCTTCAAACTTATCTCTAGCTGATGTGTTGGTGTGTGTGTGTGTGTGTGTGTGTGTGTGTGTTGCTACTGTATAAATATTTCCCATATTTCCTTTACTCAGATGCTCATATTTCCCAAATGTTTATATTTTGTTTTATTTTATTTTTCCTCATTGAGTTTATTGGTACATTTTAGGTATACAGTACAGTTACATTCATCATTGGGATCTTGTACCTTTACATGACAAATCTTGGTTCTCATTTTTTTCCCCTTGTCCCTGCCCTCACTTCACCCCCTCCTCCCCTCCCTATTTACAAACAGCTTTATTTCCATCTTTTCATTTTCTCATATTTTTTTCTTTTCCCTTATTACCTTTCCCCTACACTTCCCACTTTCCCTACACCTTTAGCCCTTTTCTTCCTATTTCACATTGTCAGCTATCTCATCCAAATGTTTATATCTTACCACTTTTCTAGTCTCTATACAAATATGTATGAATATTAATTACATTTATATGTATATGTGTGTATGAGGGGTTTCCACATTCTTGTTGATTTTACATTTTGGGAGGGCTATTTGAAACAGAAGTCAAAATTCTACAGAAAAGTATACTCAGAGCAGTGATGTCTCTGAGCTATCTCTTGTAATCTGTTCCCTTCTCCCCATTCTTTCTCTCCCATCCCCATATGTCAATCATATTACTTTATGTTTTATATTTCCTGTTTCTTTCTTTTGTTATAATTAGCATATATATATATATATATATATATATGTATTTTTAATTCCAGGGGCATAGAAGATATGGTAAAATTACTTTTCATTTGTATCAAGAAAAATAATCTTTAATAAGAAGATCTAGCTGAGTGGTTCTCATTTCCTGTTCCCAGGCCCACTTCATATTGTTCTCATCTCATTTTTAAAATTTATTTATTTTGGTACTGGATCTCCAACTAGAGACCTTGCTCATGCAAGGCAGGCAGTGGCACCACTGAGTCAAATCCCCTGCCCTGTTTTCAAATTTAAGTTTTTTCTAAACTGAGTTCTAATGTTTCTCCAATCTTCCATATTATTAACATTAAGACATACATTATAATTATAGAGAAAGAAAATTTACTTTTCATTCTCCAATTAAAAATTTGAATGCTCTTTTAAGTAAATGCTTTTCCTGGTTTTCATTAGCTCTTCTTTTCCCTCTACGTTTAGGGCTTGACCACATGGATACATTATAATCTGCTTATTACAGAGAGCTTAGGTAGCCATACAACTTTCCATTTGGCCTCACTTAAGGCTAATGTTTCTTGGGGTTTTTTTTGGGGGGGTACCAGAGATCGAACTCGGGTCCTTGTGCTTACAAGGCAGGTGGCAGAACCACTGAGCTAAATTGCCAGCCCACGGCTGTTTTCATTACAGATGTACAAAAGGTAGCAAAGAATGATTTGAGGCACAATTGTCCAAATTACAAGAGCTAACCAAATAAAAAATGAAAATTCAACTTTAACTTCATTCATAGAGATAAAATTATATAAAGCAAATAAATAATTCATGAGAAGTAAAATTGCTTTAGACACATGTCAATTTTTTCTGTTGAAATAAATCATTCATTTTAGCAGTAGAAGGAATTATTTCAATATTAAAAAAATAATGCTGTTTGTTTTCAGTGTAAAATAGCCCTCAGGTGGAACAGAAACATTGATTTTTTAAAAAAATTGATTTCAAATAAATCTAATGTCTTCATAACAAAAGCTTACAACATTTACCAGAATATAGTGGTTACATAAGTCAGTGGCTTCTCAAGGAAGGAGAAAATTGCATTCCCCTTCCTTTCATTGTTTTTGTTAAATACAATTTGTCCATTCTGTTTGACTGGCCAATTAGATTGCAGTGCTCACAACTCAGCTAGCTGCCATATACATCCTCCGGCTGGAATTAAAAAACCAAGACCATAAGCACAATAATCAGATCCACACATTAATTAGATCCAGAGATAAAACTGCTTATAGTCATGAAGCATTTGGGCTGAAGGAACCTAGACATAGGATGCTTTGGTCTTATGCTTGTCTACAATATTTGGCATCAACAGAGAAGATAATAAGTTCTGTTTGGGACCTGTTGCTTGTATAACATCCAAATGGAAGTGCCAAGTTGGCAGTTGCACATGAAGATCAAGGGCCCAGGGTGGAGGTCTGGGCTAAAGATCTCTACATCATAGATCTGGACACACTAATGACAATTTTTTTCAATTACTACTGTAAATGGTTAATATCACCCATCTCATACTGATTGTAGTTAATTTCTCTTATAGAGGATAATCTTATTTCATACTTACGTGCTGGTTTTGGAAATCAGGAAAGCCATGTCAGAGGAAATGGAATTTGAACTGGATATCTGAAATGAAAAGATGGAGATTAAAAAGAGGATATTCTAGACAAAAATGAGAGATACAGGAAAACAGTGTTCTGAAAACTATGGCTTGTCAAATCTAACATAAGGATTATATACTTGTCTAAATTACTATGTTCCGATAATTATGCTAGACAGTGAATAAAGAATGTTGAATAAGCTGTGAGGCCTGTACCCCCTTACAAAGTTCTCCTTCAAATCTCAGTCTGACTTATAAGTATTTCATCTGCATTTGCTGAGTACCCTGTGATAAGTTTTGTTATTTCACTTAATCACATTATATTGAAAGTATTAGTTTCATGTGTCAGGCTCCTCCACTATAACCAGAATTCTTCCTATCTAATTCACCATGTTAGCCCCATGCCTAGCATAATCAAGTACTCAATAAATGTTCACAGCAATGAACTAAACTGCAATCAAGGCGCTTATTGTCTAGTGGGAAAAAATGAAAGCTAAATCTGCAGGGAAACATTCTGTAGAGAGATATAAATGTCAAGAAAAGATGTTGGCACTCATTTCTCTCCACTCTCTGTATTATTCTTTCCATCAGTCATGTGTTAAACTTCCTATAGTTTACACAGAACAATTTCTCATGTCACAGCCTTCAATCATCTGTTTCCACTTCCCAGAACACTTTTCCTGTGTCTGTATGTGGCTGGCTCTTATTTCTCATCTAGATCTCACTGCTTTAGAAAATGTTTTAAAAAGAACTTTAAGATAGGTGGTGTCTTAATCTGTTGAGGCTGGTATGATGAAATACCTTATGCCAGATGACCTGAAAACAATAGAAATCTATTTCTCACAGTTGTGGAGGCTGGAAGACCCAAGATCAAGGCAGGTATCAGCAGAATCTGTATCTCTTGAGGCTCCATTCCTTACAGAGGGTGCCTTCTAAGATGAAAGTGGCAAGGGAGCTATCTGGGGCTTCTTTTATAAAGTCACTAATCCCTTATGGAGTCTGCCCCTATAATTTAATCATATCCCAAATATCCCTAATCGTGCCCATAACCCTAATCATACCCTATATCCTAATAGCATCATTCTGAGACTCGGATTTCAATATATGAATTGGGCAGGACACAAATATTCAGATCATAATAGTAGCTTATAAGATTATCCAGGTAACTTTTTTTTACTCTGGTTCCTTACAGACCAGTGAATCTCCTTGTAATAATAACAAGCGTGTCTTACTATGTTTTTCTTTATGAGAAAGACTGTGACATTGTTTAAATTTTATAACAAAAAATGAAAGTGCTGACATTCTAGTTAGTGCATACTTCTGGGTGACATAAATTAAACCACACCTCCATCTTGCCTTTCCCTAATTGCAAATCATTACAAATGGAAATGATGATCTCTTCCTCATATCCCTTATGGCATTTACCTCATATAGTACTTTAAAAATATATTGCATAAAATATATAAGGCATTAGCAAGCAGAAACAAGATGCCTTGTTAATTTCTGTATAGATAAAATGTATAGTGCTCAGTCTTTGTTAACTGGCCTAAAGCATATGACAGAATTAGAAATAACATATGTAATCATGTTAATTATACTTAAACACTCATTAGGGTGGCTTCTAAGTACTTTCATGATCTGGCCCCTACTTACATTTCAAGTTCTTTTCTCCCTTCCCTGCCCATGTCTTCTCCTCTTCAATCATGCTGATCTGTGGGCTGTTTCTTCCTGTGGTTTGGTTTGCTGTAACCTACATATTTAGGTGGATCTGACTAGGGCAACCTCCCAACCCTCAAAATTTCTATATATACTGTATCATGAAGCTCTAGAGATGATTCTCTGGAAAGCCTCCTGTGGCCAACCTTTACCTTGCCCAGGCTGCCTTATCCTCCACTTTTTCAGCATTTGTTTATACTTCTCTTCCTAATAAATAAAAGCAAAATTTGAATACTTCAATGGTATGGACTATGTCTGGCTTGCACACAATTGTGTCTCCAGGGCATAGTACAATGCCTAGTACATAAGAGGTGCTCAAGACACATTTAATGATTGGATGTCCTAGGGCTGCTAGTGCTTTAGTCAGGGAATAGGCAGTTCCTAGGAATTGGAATTGAACATATTTAAGTGTGTGGTTTTGGGTCAATGAATAAGCAGCTATTTGGCTTAATAATCAGTTGTAGGATGCAATCACTAATAAGTCAGAATCTTTTATTACCTGTTCTCCCAACACAGTGGGGGAGAGGAAACAGATACTTTTTATGATTCTAGTAATAAAAATATATAATAACTGCAGCCATGGCAGCAATAATAATCATTTATTAACTGCTTATTTGGGGCCCAGGCACTATAATCCATATTACAAATGGATTATCTCATTTAACATTCACAGTAATTCTATAAGGTAGGTACCATTATTTTTCTGTTTACAGCTGAGAACAGCAAAGTTCAATCAATGTGGTTAATTATGTTTTTCACAGGCTACTCAGCTAATAAGTGGTGCAGGTTTTTAGTTCAATACTATTTCTAACTTAAAGCTCCCAGCTATTAATTGCTTGCTCTATGTTATCCAGAAAAGGGTTAAGCGTCAAAACATAAATATTTATGCGCAGACATGTAGAGATAGATATATTGCACAGCTGAGGATGCCAGAGCAAAGCTTTCTCAACCAGTATCCTTCCTGCTAATTCTTTTAACTTTGAATGAATGAAAAAAGGGGACAAATGAGAATGGGCAAGCAGAGTTTCTTTTCTAACATTTAGGATGCTAAAATTTTGCTGGAAAATTTCCATTTAAGTTGGCTTTGTATTTTTTTTTCTAATACCAACCATAGGCTCTTATGCCAAAATTTGGAGTGGAGCCAACTAGATGCAGAGACAGAGGAGCTTGCCTGAGCATTCCTGGGGATTGAGTTCCAAACACAGTTGAGAGGAACAGGTACAGGGAGAGAAGTTTGGAGTATGAAGCTTTCTTTCATTAAGTTTATTGCTACTTTTTAGGTATAAAGTACAGTTACATTCATCACTGAGATCTTGTAACTTTACAGGATGTATCTTTGTTTTTAGCTTTTCCCCATACCCATGCCCTCCTTTCACCCCCTCCACTCTTCCTTATTTATAAAGACTTTGTTTCAATTTTTTCCTCTTCTTATATTTTTTCCTTTCCCTTCTTTCTTCTCCCCTCCCCTCCCAACTTCCCCTACTCCTTTAGCCATTTTCTTCCTATTTCACATTATCAATTAAACAATTGAACCTTATTTACAGTTTTAGTTTTTCACACCAGAGAAGCTATTCTATATTTACATGTGTGTCCTATTTATTTCACTGAAGAGTATGCTCTCAATGTGCATCCATTTTGCTATAAATGTCTCTAGTTTCTCATTCTTTGTGGCTGAGTAGCATTCCATTTTATAGAAAAACCATGTCTTCTTTATCCAGTGTCCAGTAGATGACCAATGGGGCTGCTTCCATGTTTTAGCTATTACAAACTGTGCTGCTATAAACATAGGTTCACATATATCACTGTGGTATGATTCAATTCTTTTGGAAAGATACCCAACAGAGGGATAGCTGAGTAAAATGGGACCTCTAATCCTAGTTTTTTGAGGAATCTCCATATTGAGGGAAGAATTTATCATTCACAGAAAAAAACTTCAAAAAGTGTTGTGCATTGGGCAATCAGAACTTTAACAAAGATAGAAAAGCATCAAATAGTATCTTTGTTTCACTTGTCAGAGATTAATTCATTCTCAAATCTATATTGCTTGACTCTATCCCTAGTACTGAAATATGGCTTTTATTGAAGACCATTTTGAGTGCTAATTGTATTTAAACATCAGGCCTGAAAATCATTTCATCCAAACAGTATTTGTAGACAATGTACAGACACATTTCCTCTCAAGACAAAATGTAAAAAGAGAAATATGTCTAATGATTTTTAATGTATTAGAGACTGATAACTGAAAATAGGAATTATGACCAGAAAGATAAATCTAAAGAAATGGAAAGAAGATAGTATTAAATCTTAAATAGTTGAATTATAGCAACTAGAAGTTTTTATTTCAGAAAGACCTATTTAGCTACCACATGGTAATACTTATGTATTTGCCTGCTCATGGTTCTGTGTCTACTTGTGCCCAGTCATAGTTCATGTGTAGAGAGAAGTTAAATTCTAGCTTTGCCCTCTTGGATGTCTTAAGAGAATTACTGGTAAAGTACAAATGCAGAGACTACAAATGGCTGCAAGAAGAGATGACTGGGAAACGATAAAAAAACCAGGGAAAGGTAAAATCATTATAAGAAAAGAGAGTAGGAGACATCACAACATTTTTTATTCTTTTAAAAATGTCTGCATAGACCTGAATTTTATCCCTAGATTTAAATTAAGGAAGAAATGAATATGTATAAAAAAATCCCTTTAAAAAGTACATGTCCTTTGATCTAGAAATTCCACTTTCAGAATTTATCTCAAGTAAATTAATAAAGATGTGGGCAAAAGCAGCCCTGAAATGAAGTTCACTGAAGCCTGATTTCTTGTATCAAAACATTGGATGCAAAGCACAATGATTCTTTGGTACTAATTGTTACCTAGTTCCAGGAGGTGAGATGAGTATCAAAAGCTATGAATATCAAACAAGTTATTTTGGCTGGATAGGGTAGTGAGTCACAAGGTAATTGACACAGACAAGCTCTAGCTTGCTTGTCAAGTACCAAAGAAACCATCAGTACCAGGACAAAATTTTTGTGTCAAAATCAAATTTGAGGAGCTTCAAAGCAGGTGAATATTAAAGTATAACTGTATAAAACAAAGATTGATTTAATAAATTTTGGCATACCTGTTATGTGGAATATTATGCAGCATTAAAATTATGATGTAGTCCATTTTATTGGCATAAAATGTCATATAATTATTAAGCAAGGAAAAGGATTATAAAAGCACCCGTGGTATGATACCTGAAAATGGTTGATATAATGTCTGCCTTTCCTCATCCCCCTTTTCCTTTTCTTATTTTGATGTTAACATATTTCTATCATGAATATGCACTGGTTTAATTGACATAGAATAAATAAATGAAACTTTTAGGATAATGGTATAAGTGTCAAGGCAACATTAATTCCAGAAACTTGGAATGCCATTTTGAATGACTATGTGCAAGTTACTTACTTCCCTTGAGCCTCAGTTTAATTATTTGTGATATAGAATAAGAGTATTTCATAAAATTGATGAAAAGATGAAATAAGACCAACTGTGTAAAAGTGCCTAGCCTAGGGATCCACACAATGATAAATTTACATCTGTATCTGACAATGATCTATCTGTATTGCTACTTCAATAATCCATATTTCACATGGGAATTAATAGACTAGAGTATATGTAGATTTACCCATTTTGCTAAGGAAATATGCTTTTTGAAGCAAATAAATGTGTTTTGCCATTGGGTGTAACAGCTCACTGTTCCTCTGTTGTCTAGAGGCTTAGTAGAATGTAAAAGTTAATCCAGCTATGCATCTTCACTAGCAGACACAAGACTCCATGGCTTTCCTCATACAAGTGCAAAAAGAGAGTAGTATAGCAACAAATTTTGTTTATTCCTTCTTAAAATAGAAAATCTCAACTAAAAATAATTTTTTTTAGTACTGTTGAAGCTAAAGATGCAGCTCAGTGATAGAGCACTTACCTAGCATGTCCAAAGCTACAGATTGCATCCCCAGCACTGAAAAAAAAAAAAGAAAGAAACAAACAAACACCCATTAACACAACTCAAGTGTTTGAGCAAACAAATGTCTAAAACATTTATTTTCTAAAATCCAATTGGGACAGTGTAACACACCAAACTACTATATATTCAGTTTCCAAGATACTGATATTATCAAATTCAACATTACTATTAATAAGTAGTTGAGAGAAACTACAAAGAATGAAGAGCAAATGGCATTCCTGAGCGGGGGCAGCATAGTTTACTTAGTTATTGAACAAAAATGCATAAAACCTATACTTTGTAGAATGCTTAGCTGTAGGTATTAATGGAAATGATATTAAGACTTAATGCTCAAAGAATTTCACTTAATAAATCAACTAAGGTAAATTAGATATAAAAACCTCAATTCCATTTGAAATTCTGTTAAAATGACTTGCATGTGCCACACAACAATGCAGTGCCTTGGTTTACAAAATTTTAAAATATGGAAAGCAGCGTTTTTTTAATGAACAAATATATAAATAATTTGAAATTGTTTCAAGATCTTGTTTGAAAAAGCTCTTTTTGAAAAATTTTGGGTTGTTTTTCAGGCAATGTTTTAGAAAGGTATTTTTCTTTATCCTTGTTTCCTTCCCTGCACAAAAGTGAAAAACAGCAGCAGCAGCAACAATAACAACAATAGCAAAACCCATAATACTCTAAGTTTAGGTCCATTTATCTTAATTTGAATTTTTTTGTTTTGTTGTTTTAATTTTAGAATTTGTTAATCTTCAATCCTCATGCATGCATCTAAATACATCATTGAAAAATTACAACTGTGTAATTTGTTTACTTCTCTTTGCTCCAAAGTCACTGCCCAATCCACTATTTCTCAAAAGCAATTTAAAGGTGCATCTTTCAACTTGTTAGTGTAGGCAAGCTGTTTGTTGGTTCTATTCTCTTATCTGCAGAGTAGTAATTACTGGATTTTTAGAGAGATTTGGCTTGTATCAAACAATGTGGGCTAGAGTCTCATCTCACATGTTTCTGCCAGTTCACCTGAGATTCCACCAGCAACACATTCCTTTCTTTATATTCTGGCACCATCTGTTAAGCCAAGTCCAACAGAGTTCATTGATGACTTAATGGAGAACATAAACTTGTATTTGGCTAAAACAAAGGCCAAACTCATTTTTGAAAATTTGGACTAAGAAGCAAATTTTGGTTTACAAAATAAAGAAAATCTAACATTTTAGTTTATGTATTCTGTATCACTTGAAGATTTCTTATGGTGATCTACAGGATCAACACTCTCTAACTTTTACCTCCCCTTCTGCCTCCAACTTGTTTCACTCTCTTGCTTGCCCATAACAGTTAAGGCAATGCTCTTTCTGTTTCTGGAACATACAGAGCTCATTTCTTTTTCAGCACCTTTACTCTTCTGCTTGGTTCCTTTTCCTGGAATAGTTCTCTCTTATTCCCTATCTTGCAACCTCCTCCTTATCCTCTATCCCCAATTAATTTAACACCTACTTAGTCCTGCTTCTGTCAGCTCATAATGCATTTTCTCTGGAGGACATTCCTGATTTTCCAGGTCAAGTCCTCCTTTTAAACATACTTTTATGAACTAGAAGAAAGGCTGTATAGCAGAAGCATATGGAACAAGAGTGGTCCAACTTGTGGTTGAAGATGAAGGTAGGTGACAGACCAAGCAAGACTTTGTTGACCTAGATGACAGTTTACTTAATAGTAGCAGAAGAGCAATAGGAAAAAAAATAACATTAAAAAGAATGGCAAGGATCAGATTTGGATTTTGAAAAGATTACTCTGCTTTATTGAGAATATAAATAGGAGAAAATGGCATGCAGAAAAGACTAGTTAGGAGGTCATTTACAGTAATCAAGGAAAGAGAAAATGGTGGCTTGGAGTAGGATGGTAACAATGAAGGCAGAGAGAGAGGTTAGTAAACACTAGACATAGTAAAAATTAAAGAATAAACCTGCTTTAAGTACATATTAGATCTAGATACTGGGGAAGATGGTTTCTAAGGTTATGCCTAGGTCTGTTTTTTACAGTGAAATAGATGATGAAAGAACAGCTTTTATAGATATGTGCCTAGGTGTAGTGCAGGTAGGGTAGAAAGTTCATGAGTACCATAGTAGTGTTGTGGCTTGGCTCCAGATTTTAATTTTAAACTATAGGTTGTGCTTAGAAGAATGTTATACTAGACCATTACACCACAATAACAGTTATAGTTGTGCTTAGTGAACATGTACAGTGGTTCCTTGGTTCACAATCTTAATTTGTTCCATAATTCTGGAAAAGATGGCTACATTTGTGTTCATGTGAGAATGTTGACTGCAGTCATGTGCAACACCCAAGGCAGAGCTTGCAAACAAAAACAAAATTTTGCCAAATGCTTCTAATGTTTGAGAATTAAATTATTTGTGAAGAAAAACATTTGTGAACTAAGGTACCACTGTACTTGTGCCAGACACTGTTCTATGTGTTTCACATATATTAAGCAGCTTAGACATCAATAAATGAAAATACTTATGAATCCATAATTATCATTGTCATTATTATAATATATTATGCTGGTCTTTCTGGCCATAGTGAGAACAAGCAATTTCTTTCTAGCCAATTCTTTTTTAATAGATTTTATAGAGGCAACAATCATATACCATAGGGATATTCTTCAGAGAAAGTGCAACACAGTTGATGAGATTACAGGAATCTTTAGTTCTATTCTAATCCTGTGGGACTTGGTATTTTTGACATATTAATACATGTTGTACTCAGAGTGGGTTACTTTAATCTCTATTTGATTCTTTTAGTTTCATTTCTTTTAAACTAACTATATCTGACATTATCCCCTAATTTTTATGGTTATTTAAACTACATATATACAGACTAGAACATTTTTTCCTTATCAAAAACAAAAAACTTGGTAGGGTTAAAAATGAAATGTCAAAACTTTGGAAAGTGAGTTTAAATAAGAAACCCAACTGGAGGCCTTCTTATTCTGTTTCTTTGGATAATTTTATGAACCAAGGGCAGACACCCTCTTAGAACTTTCCTCTGATCTACATGCTGATAATTTGGAGGCCTGAAAATGTGTATGTGTAGCTCAATTTGTAAAGAATTGAAAACTATCTGGATCAGTCTATTCTGGTAAAATATCAAAGTATAAGAAATCACAAGTATTTTGGAAATTGATTTAAATTGCAGGTCACATGTTAATGTCAATTTTGACCATCAGCATAATTTTTACATAATTTAGGAATAGATCTGAACTTGCCTATTAAGATGTGGATAAAAAGAGACCATGTTCTTTTGATATACAAAGAAACATTGTCAACAGATATCTATTTTACTAGATAGATAAGAATATGTGTTTCTCTAACAGTTTTATTTAAAGTCAAAATATCTGGGCAAAAAGAAATTTTAAAATGGCATTAAACATGGTCTTAAAATAGCCTTAGGGACAGGGAATATGAAAGCATATACTAGTCAGTTTTCATGTTGTTGGGGCCAAATGCACAACACCCACAGTTTAAGCAGGAAATGGTTTGTCTAACAGATTTATATGATTCTTTCTTTGCTTGTTTTTTGAGACAGGGTCTCACTATGTCGTTGAGACTCTGAACTGAAACTCATTATGTAGCCCAGGTTGGTCTCGAACTCACAGCAATCCAGCTGCCTCTGCCTCCCAAGTGCTGGGATTACAGGCGTGCGCCACCATACCAGGCCATATGATTCTTTCCATGGTTAGCTGGTGCCACAGCAGGAACATCATGATGGAAGAGTATGGCATATCAATACTCCTTAGTTAGGGGTGGCAGGGAAACAAGTAGTGTGGAGAGCAGGGGTTTGAACAACATCAATGATGAAGGGGCCAGAAATTGTATTCAGTACCCATGGAGCCATGCCTCCATGACACACCCAGAAATGTGCTTTATTAATTCTCCAGGTAACTCCCAAGCCAATCAGGTTGACACAGTCTGGACCACAATAGAGTCCTATAAAGTCTTAAGTTTATTTCATTTGGTTTAAAATCTATTGAAGTGGTTCCAGAGCTTTACATTTTGTCATGTATAATGAAATAGAAAAGAAGACATGAATAGAATAATTGACAGACTGAACTGATAAGCAAGATTTGTATTTATAGCCATATTCACCCTCATTTACAAAAACATCAGGAAGAACCTCTTCTAATGAGGGACTGTCAAAGACACTTGTTGCCATTTATATGCTAAGTGTGTCCCTAGCTTCACAGAAGACAAGATGACACAGGAAGCTGCATAACTATAACTGCCAAAATGCAGGATAAATAGCAACTCACAATTGGACTATTTGCAATATATAGCACCAAGAAAAGCTGCTTTATTCTCTTTGTGATGGCAGTAGCACCTTGGAACTACTCCCATCACCAAAAAAGAAAGCTACTGGAGCCGGAGAGGCAGCCTATGCCCTTGTTCTGAAGTTTATTTGCCCAGCCAGGAAAATACTTGTGGGAGATTTAACTTTGTTGTTCACACAAGTCCAGATGGTGCTGTCCAAAGCCAGAATCTCTGGGCCACCAGAGCAGCATGGGGAACCTTTTAGCTCTGCTTGAATCAAATCCTATCTCTTGCAGCAAGCAAGTCATGGAACAGTGCCAAAGATTTTCTAGCCAAAATGCCACTGGATTCTCTTTCTTTCATTCTGACTTGAAATATTAAAGCTGCAAAATGTAAGTTAGCAGCAGCTTGGTCGTTCTTTTTCGTTTTAAGGATTATTTCTAATGTTTTAAATCATAGCATTACCAGAAATTTAGCTTTAAAATAAAGATCTTAATTTATATTTTCTTATAACTGTCCTTGATTTAGAAACAAACTCCTGCATTAGAAATACAAAGTATAGTTTGTAAATGACTTTCTTTAACTATTAATCCCATTAGAATTTTATATGGCTTGCCTTATAAACTTTGTTACTGAGATATTATAATTAGCCCATATTATATCATAGGATTTCAACTCACAACTTCCAGAACTACTTTGCTTCCCTTTTGATCCCATGTACTTTGTATTATGCCTCCTCAATCAACTGTTTACCAGACACTAAGCTTCTTCAAGGGCAGGGGGATTTGTTAGTTAATTTTTTTTTCTTTTTTTCTTCTTTCTTTTTTTGTACCTGGGATTGAATTTGGGCCCTTGTGCTTGGGAGGCAGGTGGCAGAACCACTGAGCCAAATCCCCGGCCCAATTTTTTGGGCCTCTAGTTCCCTTCTTCCCAATCCAATGAGTCCTTTGCAGAGTAAACACTTTAAAATGTTTGCTAAAAATAGATGAACTTTTATTCTAGTCATTTGTTTCACTGTTGAAGGTAACACGATGTTTTGCTTATCCTCCATCACAAGCTAAGAAAGTTAAGAATTTTTCTGTAATAGTGTCCTAAGAGTTTTCTCAGAGAGTTATATAAATCAGGTAGAAGGGGATAGAAAGGTGCCACCAAGGGCTCAGGTTGGTGCTTAATTTTCATTAAATTCATTGCCACACTCTTTTTTATTTTTTACATTTATTTTTTTAATTGAGTTTATTGGTACATTCTAGGTATACAGTACAGTTACATTCAGCATTGGGATCTTGCACCTTTACATGACAGATCTTGGTTCTCATTTTTCCCCCTTGTCCCTACCCTCCCTTCACCCCCTCCTCCCCTCCCCATTTATAAATGCTTTATTTTCATTTTTTCATATTTTTTCTTTCCCTTATTACCTGTCCCCTACCCTTCCCACTTTCCCTACACCTTTAGCCCTTTTCTTCCTATTTCACATTGTCAATTATCTCATTAGGATCTTATGTACTATTATAGTCTTTCACACCAGAGAAACTATTTGGTATTTACACATGGCCAAACTCTCTTTTAATTACCTGAACATCATTAGAGTCTAGGCTTTTGAGGACAGATTCATTTTATTTGTTGCAAAAAGACATTATAGGTAATATTGTTTAATTTATTTAGATCAGGTAAGAAAAATGTATTATTTTAAATATCGCCATTATATTGAAAAAGTCATATAGGCATTTCTTTAGCTCAGATTCAAAGACCACCTGTTTCATCAAGCATTCAGTGATTGTTCTGGCCTGTATTTACTTCTCTCTTCTCTGGGTATAGCACTGTAAAAGATACTTTAGTATTTACTGTACTACTAAGATTTGAACAGGTGAGAACAGAGCTATCTACTTCTTTCATTTCCACAACATCTCCTAGAAGGAGTGTAGATTCTATAGTAGAAATGCTTGATGTATATGACTCTGTAATCTATATTCTAAGCCTTATAATATCCATCATTCAAGAATTTGTCCAATAGTTCCACTTGGATGACTTCATTTAGTTCAACACACCCAAAACTGAATTCCTACATTTCCTCAAAACTAGCTTTTCTTCTTGACTTATCACTTTCTTTGACAACTAAACAGTACCGTATGTTGATTTGATCATTGACAAATCAATTTTAGAGATGATGAAAAACAAAGCAGGACTACCAAGTCTATGTGCCCTACAACTTGTAAGAGCATAATCTGTCCAATCTCTGTGATTATAAATTTGTATAAAAAGTGAGATATATTGTTCATTTCTAAAATTCTTTGCCTACCACTGATAACATTAAGATGGGTGGTAACAGCACTGCTCATACTAGACACAATTGCATAAATAAAATATGAGAATTTATTGTAAGAAATGCAGTATCTCAAAAAATCCCAAAGTAGACAGAGCAGGTCTTGTCTCATGAGTAACTACAAACATTCATGGGAAAGCTGTATAGAAAGTGGGTAGCTTCTATTTCTCTCCCTCCTGTATTAGACTGACTTTAACAATATTATACAATACAAAATCATAGTCTCCTTACAGCCTCTGAATTTCTATTTCCTCAGTTTAACAAAACATCATAGGCTGAATCATATCTCTGCATCACAAGTTCAAATTCCTGGAGGGATCTGGTTGGCATACCTTCAGGTAAATGTTTATTCTCATCTGATCATCCATGGTTTAGAGGAGGGCCCAGGAGAAAAATCAGCCCAACTTGGTAGGTCAAGTGTTTTTATATGTCCAATTATCTTTGGCTTTGAGATAAAATTGTATCTGTTACATGGCACATGCACAGTAGCTGGGGCCAAACCCTATTGGAATACTGTAGGAAATGAGGCGGTAGGATTGCCCAACATTCTGAAAAATTAATTTTATAGTTAGGGACAGGGTATAGGGGCTAGGGGGATGATAGAGGAGAAAGAAGTACAAAGAGGGAGAGATTCAGCTATTTTTGCTTAGTTATTTAATTTTGATATATTTAATATACATTTTAAAGCAATTGCTAATTCTCATTGCTTTATTATTTATTGTTACTATTTTGCTTATATTATCTGATACAACTTTTAAAACTTTATATCCCTATGATTTATGTATAGCTCTAATTCAATGGTACTTTATTACATAAATATCTAATTTCCTGCTCTAAATAAGATATCTAAATGAAAATCTAAATAGACCTTTTATATATTCATGAACACAATCTGTAAAATCAAGATGGTGCCGAGAATCCTATATGCAATGCCCTACTTTGCTGAGACAGAGTTTGCCAATTAATGTTCAGTTCCTTTGCATTTTATAAAGTGTCCATATCCATTAGCTGGAATTAAAATGAAATATTTATAAGATAAAGTAGTTTTACATATAGTCTTGTAGCTTCTATATTTTACCAAGCTTGTGTTTGAAACTGCTCACTTTTCTTTCAAACCTCTCATTACAAGTATTTTTAATTAATTAAATTGCTGTATCATCTCTCACTCCTCTTAACAATATCCTTCAAGAGGTCATTATAAATTGTGACACCAGGCTTTGAATTTTACTAGTTCCATCAGTCTTATGGGACAGTCAAACCATCTGACCGAATGTGGGTCAGGTAACTGTCATGTAGGGGACTGTGAAGATGAAAGATTTAGAATAGCAGGAGATAATAGATAAAGTAATAAATAGTATTAGGAAAGAGGTTTTACATTATGAAGTTCATTCAAATTTAGCATGTACTGTGTTTGAATGAGATTTTGTTTGAATGGGGGAACGGTGCTGGTGAGCATGAGTGGCTGTCCTGAAGGATTCTGCTTTATTCATCATAAACAGATTGGTGACATGGAAAAGTCTTGGGCTAGAAGTTAGAGGCCTGTTTTAACTCAGGGTGAGACATTTTATTTCCCAGTTTGGCCTTTTATTTATTTTTTTTTCATTTACTTTATTGATACTTTTTAGGTATACAGTACAGTTATATCCATCATTGGCATCTTGTACCTTTGCATGATGTATCTTGGTTCTTAGTTTTTTCCCATAACCCTGCCCTCCTTCACCGCTCCACTCTTTCTTATTTACAAAGAATTTGTTTCCATGTTTTCCTTTTCACGTTTTTTGGGGGGTACCAGGGATTGAACTTGGGTCCTTGTGCTTGTAAGGCAGTCCACCAAATAGCTGAGCTAAATCCCTGGCCCTTCACATATTTTTTTCTTTTCCCTTCTTTCCTTTCCCCTGCCCTTCCCTCTTCCCCTACTCCTTTATCCCTTTTCTTCCTGTTTCACATTATTAATCATACAGTTTCATTCTTGAGCTGTGTGACTTTCAGCAAGTTGTTTATGGTCCATGGGCCTTGGGTTCCTCTTTGACAAAATGAAGAGTAGGATAAAATGGTCTCTGAGATACGGTATATTCTCTTTTACATTCTATAAAGAAATACTTGGGGTAAATAAGTAAGATTAAAAGTTTGTCTTCCAGTTTTGAAGCTTTTATTCTATGATTTATTGGTCTTATTTTGGGAGGCCTATGGCAAGGCAGCATATCATGGCAGGAGGATGTGAGAGAGCAAAACTTCTAACCACATGGCCAGGAAGAAAAGAGAAGGAGGCAGGCTGTCACCCCATAATCCATTTCGAGACATACTTTCAATGACATAAGGGCCTGAGTACCAAGACTTCAACATATTGACATTTTAGGGACAGTTGACATCCAATCTGTAGCAGGTATTTTTCAGCAGTTTGATTTTATAACCTAAGGTGATTCATGGAATAATTCTTGATTCTATGAATCCATTCAATTTCACCCTGTCAGCTAAAATCAAAAATTGATATGATCCTATAATACCTAAAAAAGACTGCTTAGTTTGTATATTTCTTTTCTTTTCCTTGAGGTTGCACATTTTTTTTTCATGCTGTCCTAGCTTCTACTTGGTTGAGAAAGGAATTTAATTTGCCTGAAGAAGTTGAGGGAGGCTGAGTGACTTCTGATGAATGGGAATCCATGGGAAGGATAGAAGCCTGGAAAATGTTCAGTTCCAGCTCTTTCTTTTGTTTCCATCTCATTGTATAGCAATTGAGTTAAACAAGGGACTAGCATATTACAAGCCTGAGAATTGAGCTAGAGAAAATTGCAAATAAATGCAATGGGGTTATCAGGCAACTTCGTCACTGCATCTCAGGCAAGCCTCAGGAGCCAAGAAAAAGTTGAAAGTCTGAAGTAATCTGTAATTTGGAGATAGAATTCACCTTCTAATAAGAAAGTTAAATTATGTAAAAAAGAAACTTATTAAAGCAGTTCCACAAGAATGACTCTGATTAAGAACTAAAACAATTTTCATCATGTAAATTATGTTTTCAAATTAGATTTAAATAACATAGCAATACTTTTATTCATGTTATCTACCATTTAAAAGAAATAAATAATTTGGTTAAATCTTTGAATGTTCATTAGGTGAAATTCCACACAATCCTTGAGTAATTCAGACTATTGGGATTTTTATAGACATTCCATTACGGAATTCTGAACAATTATTTTTCTAATAAAGTTAGTTTTCACTTACATATGTCTTTCATTCACTGTCAATGTGAGAATGTTTTTAAAAATCTTTTTTTAACTGATAAGGTCTTAATATTATTGTACATGTAGAATGATACTTACTGACACTGTCAGATAAATATAGAGCCCATAAAAGAAGGGATGATTATAAATTTATTATGTCTATATAGCTCTGTTTTCCACCAGCATCAATAAACAATTGTGAATATTTTTCAGAAATCTATTGACCAGAGTACCTGGAGTGAAAGCCTGGGATTTTGAAAATAATTTAACTATTAAGGTAGATACATTCTATTTAGATAGCAATGCCTTAGTAAAGATAGGATTAAACTGGATCAGTGCCTATTGGCGTTCTATGAATTATTTCCTTTCCTCTTGATGAATTAAAGTTGAGGAAATTCAGGTCAATATGGTTGTAAGATTTTGCCCTCTACTTACCCTTAACACTTTAGTTTTAGAGTTGGAGAAAAGTATTAACATCAGAAAAATTTAATATCTGATTAATTATTTAACTATTCCCTCTACAGACATTTAATCAGTGAGCCCATACATAATCAAGACACCGTGCTAGGCCTTGGGGATACAGAGATTAATTGATCTAGCCCTAAAAGGAGATCACAGTTCTAGAATTAATCTCTGTATAATATAGAATAGGAAAGTTGTAATATTATTTAGAGACTAAGTGTGTGCCAGAGGTATACAGTGAAGTTGTTGGAGGAGGGTAAGGTCATGATAACAATGTGTGAAAATTCCCACCTTAGTGAAGTCTGTTTAGTGACTTAGCCCCACAATGAATAAAAGTTATTTTGATGAAATGGTTCATTTCTCCTGGCATCTCCTGCTCTCTTGAACTGCAAGGAGTTAATTTGCTTCAGCTCTTAGAATTGAGAGATAAACAAAAAGTAGAATGGAAATAGAAGGAAAAGGAAAGAACAAAATCAATTTATTTAAAAGCAAAGCCATGCTTTTAAACCATGGACCCCTGCATCAGGTTATTATAAGTCTAACATTGCTATACTGTATATTTAAAGGGTTAGATCACTTTCAGTTTAATGAAAAAATGTATGTTTTAGAAGGTCAGCCAATGAATTAAACATGTGCCTGGTAGATTTCTACATTACTCTACCATTTTAAGGATACATTCTAGTGGAAAAGGCAATGTTCTTGATTGAATGGAATCAGGTTTTGTTATCTAACAGGTTTTCTTCAAAATTTATGTTATCAGAGCTGAAAAAGGAATGAACTTCATTTTCTAGGAGGAAATGTAAGCAGCACTTACTCAGTTACAAAATAGTTACCATCAAAGTAAAGTTATACACTTAACTAATTATAGATAACTATGTGTGTGATTATTGAAACAAAGAGAAACTTGCTTTTCCATAATTTCAATACAGTTAATTTGAGCCAAAGCCAACTGTACTTTTGAGTGAGGAATGAGTGTGAAGAAGATTGAATTCTACTGAGTGTGGTGTGAAATTGACAGGGAGAGAAGTCTTGATATCAACATCCTGAAGAAATCAGAATTGGAAAAGTCTAGATTGTAAAGGCATGACGAAGAAATGAGTGACTCAAACTGTCAATGACCAAGAAAATCAGGACAGTTCATTTAAACAATACCAAGGGACTGGAAAATATGATGTAATGTCAGAATAGTATGAGATATTATATTAAGAAAATGATTTTAGCTGGGAAGTTAGCTCAGTGGTACCATGCCTGCCTCACAAGTGCAAGATCCTGAGTTCAATCCCAGGTACAAAAAAAAGAAAAGAAAAAAGAAAATGATTTCAGTGAAGTGCCATATAATCTGGTAAAAGATCCACTTTGCTTTACTATTCTCATTAATTATTACATTGATGACATTGATATTGAATTAAGTTTTATTTATTACAGATGCCAAAAAGACAAAATATTGCCAGCATAGAAACATGGTAGAAAGACTAAAAGCAAGGCCTAACTTGGACATATTTGGAATAAATAGCATGGATGAGAATAAAATGATCATAGACATTTAGTGGTAAAGAAATAAATATAAATAATATTTTCCTCTAATTCCTGCCAAGTCCATGTTTGAACTGCAGCAATAGGAACAAAGTTAAAGCAGGAACAGTAATAAAAAAGATTGAATTATGGCTTATTAATAATATGAATAAGGGTAACATTAAAATGCAAAAAATAAAGTTTAAACAGTAAAGCTACAACACAAGAGTTTTTGGGAATGTTTATGCAAGGGTAAAACTGCTAAACACTGTTGGCAGTAGAGAGTTGCCGTGCAATATGAAATACGTGATATTAAAGGAGGCTCTTCATTAGCATTTACAAGAACCGTTTTAGAGAAGATGAACTGAGGACATTATCTGCATCTATATTCTTAATTCCCAAGGGGTAAAAGAATGAATTCAACTAGCAGGAGTAGCCAGTGCCCTCAAATGGGCCTTATCAATGAGAGGTTTATCAATCACTTCCACCTCATTCATGCTAGAGTTACAGCTATGAAGGAACTTCTGTTCTGGAAATGCTAAACTTTTTTTTTTGCCATTGTGCTAATTTCAGTTACCACAATCTACATTTCCCACTGCAAGAAGATCCATGTCTCCAGAGAGTGAAAATTCCAAGATGACCATTTTAGGGAGGGAAATACTTCAGTTGTATTTTGAAGTACATAAGCTTGGTAGACAAACAGTTTAAAGTGTCAGATTCTTTATGCAGGAGGGTGCGGGCAACTGAAGCATGGAGTTCCGGGTGAAAATTGATACTCTTTGAGGTAAAGTGCTCATAGGATTAAAGTAATTTACTGCTTCTGGGAAGACTATTTTGCTCTTTGAAAGAATAATTTTGTTCAAAAGGGTACCAATTCAGTATCATTAAGCCTTTCAGGAGCTACATTTCCTATTATAAGCAAAACCTGAAGAAGGTAATTTTCCTCAATTAGATGATCACTTTGAATCCAAGAGGGGAGTATATTTTACTTACAGTCATCAATTTTCTTCTGATTGCTCAGGTGTGTGTGTAAATATGTTATGTATTATATGTAACCTTAATAAAGTAAGATCCAACCCCTTACTCTACATAGTATATGTTCTGCGGTACTTTAGCACATGTCCCGATTACAGTGGACCCTCAAGTTACAATCAGTTTGACATAAGAACAACTTGGGTTATGACTGGAATTTTAGGTTTAACTAATGAATAAAGTCTTGAGTTATGACCAGAATGCCAGTCTCTTGTGCTTCCAGATGGTCTCAGATACAGATTTAACCCTTCAAGAGTTCTGGAAGAAACATTACAGCATCTTTTCCTGCAAGGGGTTAATTGAGAAATTCTGGGCCAATGTCTCTAAGGAGACTGAGATAGGTCTGTATTCAGGAAAGAGAATTTGAAGACTGTATAGAGGAGCCTTAATTGATCAATTTGAGTTACAACCAGACCTCAGGAACATATTGAGTTCATAAATCAAGGGTCCACTGTACTGATAAATGTGGGTTAAGTCCTCAGGACTTACAACCTGGCCTACTGAGGATATAGAAAATATAGTGTACATTAAAATGAGTTTGTGAAGTTTGCATTTTTGACAGGAAGGTGCCTGGGAGAGATGATAGAATGGAGCTGGTCTAACTTTTATAAATGTGATGAGGACTGACTTTTTAAAACAACTATAAAAATACTTTAAATATTAAAACTTATAGAACCACTAGTTACATCTATTATTTAAAAACATAATGGTAAGAAGTAAAGCAAAAAAATTAGAGAAAATATCTAAAATTAGTGCCTAAGAAGCAGCTATTTGGATGGCTAGAGAGTAAATGAATGTTACTGGTAGGAAATTTATTATTGCTGCGACTTAAAGTGATAATACAGGAAATAGGTTGGAGCAAAATGAAAATTATTAGGATGCTGCAATTTAAAAAATAGACAGTGACCAGCGGGCCACCTTCTTGACTCTTTGGTCCATAACCTGTCCATAAATCTCATTAATTAATACTTACTATTCGTTTCCTATAGATCACAGTGGAGTGCTATTCTTTTTCACTGCCCTTCTAACAAGGTGTAGCACTACACGCCCATTGAAAATGACTGGACCACTCTTGTTTGTTCATAATCCGTGTCACTTGTCAAACTTCTCGTAGATTTCCACACATTGCAAATCTGATGCTATAAGATTTGAGAGGCTAGTCGAAGAATAAATTGTTTCAAAGCAAAGAAGTTTTAGTTTATTTTTCCCATTGAGTTTATAGGTACAGTTTAGGTATACAATACAGTCACATTCACCATGGGATCTTATACCTTTACATGACAGGTCTTGGTTCTCATTTTTCCCCATACCCCTGCCTTTCCTTCACCTTCTCCACCCTTCCCTATTTATAAAACTTCATTTCTATTACTTTGTTTTCTCATATGTTTTCTTTTTCCTTATTTCCTTTCCCCCACTCTTCCCAATTTCCCTACACCATTATCTCTTTTCCTCCTATTTCACATTGTCAATTATACCATTAGGATCTTAAGTACAATTATAGTTTTAGTTTTATTTAGCAGACCATTATATCTAAAATATTTCCTACACTATGAAGCAAAATTAACTTCAAAGGATAACCAACAAAAGACACTAGAACAAAATCACATCTAGCTGTATTTTAATTTGACCTTACATAGTTCATACAATATCTTATATGTATTTAGAAAACTAAATGAAGAAAAATCTCTAATTCGTGACTTTTAAAATATTATTTCACTATATGGGGTTAAATATCTTGGCAACAATTACTTTGGTAACCTAATCACAATTATTCATTGTTGCCTTGTTACTGTCTTTTTTTTTCCTCAGTGAGTTTATTGGTACATTTTAGGTATACAGCACAGTTACTTTCATTATTGGGATCTTGTACCTTTACATGACAGGTCTTGGTTCTTATTTTTTCCCCTTGTCCCTGCTCTCCCTTCACCCCCTTCTGCCCTCCCCCTTTACAAACACTTTATTTCCATTTTTTTCATTTTCTCATATTTTTTTTCTTTTCCCTTATTACCTTTCGCCTACCCTTCCCACTTTCCCTACACCTTTAGCCCCTTTCTTCCTATTTTGCATTGTCAATTATCTCATTAGGATCTTATGTACTATTAAATGTACTATTAGTTTATTCACACCAGAGAAACTGTTCGGTATTTACACATATGTGACTTGTTTATTTCACTTAGGAATATATCCTCAATATGTATACATTTTCCTATGAATGAATCTAATTTCTCATTCTTTATGGATGAGTAATATTCCATTTTATAGAAAAACCACACCTTCTTTATCCAGTTTCCAACTGATGGGCAAATGGGCTGTTTCAAATTTTAGCTATTACAAACTGTGCCACTAAAAACATAGGTGTGCATATATCTCTGTGATATGATTCTTTTAATTCTTTTGGAAAGATACCCGGAAGAGGGATGGCTGGGTCAAATGGAACCTCTAGTCCCAGCTCTTTGAGGTATCTCCATATTGATTTCCACAGTGGTTGCCCAAGTCTGCACTCCCACCAACAATGGAGAAGGTTTCCTTTCTCCCCACACCCTGGCCAGCATTTGTTATTGTTTGATTTCTTGCTACTCTCTCTAAGGTTAATTTTGGAATCCTCAAATGTTCTTTGTAAATGCTAGTAGAAATCCACTTACCTATCACAAAATATTTTTATTGTGTGAAAATAGAGAATTATTTTCATCAAAATAAATCAAACTTAATTTCAATACTCCTTTTATGTAAAAGCCTGAAGGCCTATGATTTACCAAATTTTGACATAGGAAGATATTTTATTTATTTATTTTTGTGGCTGATTTCTTGAGAGTTCTAGCTAAACCTGGGTTTAAAATTCAGTTAATTCTTGTTATTTATGATAGTTATATTTTGTAAAGTACTGAACCATTACTTTTAGGGGAAATACAAGTTTAGATTGCTGCAAGCCTCTGGTCACATTTTCATTAACCAATCAATATACAACCTTGTTTTATGTATATTTCTGCTCAATACACCTTATTTAATATATTTTGTTGATTCATTAACATTGAAGTCATGGCCAATAGCACTACCAATTATGCCAGAATAATGTTTATCTAACACATATGTTACCTTTGTAAAAACAGAACAACCTCTGTTCTTGGGGATCATTTTAAACAACAAAAAAAATCCAAACAAAGCACAAAACAATGTGGTACCCTACAAAAAGAACACAGGTTTACAGTGTGGAACCTGAAACAAGAAGGCAAAGTGTCATCTCATGTGACCTCAACTGGGAGCATACACAGTGGGGTAAGTCAAGTTTGTTTGTAATCTGTGCATGCCTGCTAAGGACTGTGAAAGTACCATGAGTGTTAATTTGGGGGTTACAAATAAATGTAAGTGAGGAGGCAATCTACAAATAATTAAAATCCAGTTTGCTTATCATGTAACTATTGATATAATCCTTATGTTAAAATTATTGAAAATAATTATGTACTTGAAAGATGAATTGTTTAAATATATAAGTTTTTTTTTGAGATGGAGTTCCCTATGTAGTTCAGGCTGGCCTTAAACTCACTATGTAGCCTCGGGTGACCTTGTACTCACAGCGATACTCCTATTCTCCTGCCTCAGCCTCCCAAGTGCCAGGATTACAGATATGCAGCACCATGCCTGTCTTTGTTTGTTTGTTCTTTAAAATACTTTTTGGACTTTTAAAAAATCCAGTACCAGGAACCAAACTCAGGCAGGCAGGCACAGCACCACTGAGCTAAATCCTTGGCCCTTTATAAGATTTTGACTTAGTATTTAAGTTTTAAATTTTGTCATTGGCCATTTCTTTTGATAAGTGAATTTTAAAAAAATAATTGATTTTTCAAGATTTAGTTAAATATTGTGAACAATTGCTAAATGTTTCAGATTAAACACAAAGATGCATGGAAAAGCAATAATAGAAAGAGAAATTAAGGAGCAAAACACTTCTTCTCAGTATTACCATCCATGGTAAGTTTAAAAACCTGAGTCATGCTTAATCTACACTTGTTGATGAAAATTGACAATTTCAACTTTACTGTACAGTTTATAATTGAAAATGTTATGAGAATCAAGGTAGACGGAAACATGTACTTGAAAATAATACCATTAAATTAACTCCTTGATATGCTACAATGTCATTATTTTGGCCATGCTTTATATAACTTTGATTCTGAAGTATTGAGTGTTGGCCAATATTTAATACATGAGCATTTGATTCTCTAAAGCATAAAAATATTTTCACAGATATTTCATAAATTTCACTCTTTTGAGAGTTATCATTCTGTATTGCCAAGAAAGCATGCATTTTGAATTGAAAATGAGTGAGAAGAAAATAGGGAATGACTTATTAATGGTGCTTTTAAGCTCCATGGCAGAAATAACTTCAGCAATATGTGGTCACTCAAGAAAGGGACTAATGTCTGAGTTTCAGAGGAGAGGACAGGAAATATAAAACTCACATTTCAATCAAAATGTTTTCAAATGGTAGATAATTAATTTGTGAAATTTGCTGTAGGAAAAGCAAAAATGGTGATTTCTTAGAAAAAAACAATAAATCTGAACTAGCACAGGTGAAATGCTGTCAAGTTAAGTAGCCAATTGTTAGAAGATAGATTGAAATATGCATTATTGCCTGCTCCACTTGACAAGTTCAAACATCAGCTGGAATGAGATGAAAGTGATCTGAGTTCTTATCTTCACTTTATCATAGGAAGCTATGTAACCTCTTTTTTTGTGTTTTCTTCCTTCAGTCTGTGGCTTCATATAACAAGTTTATTTTCTAGGCCACATTTATGAAAAAGAAAAGGATCTAAAAATATCAAGCTTTTTAAAAATACCAGTTTTATTCAAGAAATTAAGTCATCTCAGAGATAAAAGAATATAAAAATGTGTCAGAATTTCTTTTAATATATTTAAAAAGTACACTTTATACAACTGAAAAGATCCTTATAAAAAGGAAAATGACTTTCAAAACATTACATTGTGGCATCATTCATTTTCCTATTATTTTTACACTAATTATTAAGGTGTATGAGGTTAATCCTCAAAACAGTCTTTTGTGCATAAGTTGTGTCCAAATGCCCAAGTTCTGCCAATGAAATAGAGTAGTCATCACTGGAGAGGCACTGAGGAGAAAAGGCAAAGGATTTTAAACAATCTCTCCTAAGATACCAGGGATTTAGAGAATTGATAGCTGATTTGGTTCTCTAGGGCCTCATTGGCTGGACTACTTGTCCATGTTAAATGAATTCTCTAATTTTTATGTTAATTATACTGCCTTACATCTGAGTAATATGGAAGGACTTTTTCTCTCATTAGACTTTCTGTATTGTACACCTGTGCAGAGAATAACCACTCAGGATCTCCTCCAAGAGCATGTAGAATTTGTATCAAAGTACAAGATATCAAAATAAATTCCAACTGATTTCCCACAAGGGCAGAAGTTTTAAAAGCTCAAGTCCCTGCTAGATACGATTATAGATACCTAATGTTTGTTGAGCACTTACCATGTACCAGCATTGTGTTAGGCACATTATACAAACCAAGTATTTAATTCTCACTACAGCCCTATGAGGTACAAGTGTTGTTATTTCAGGTCTTTATAATTTTACCAAGGTGCCGTTCTAATAATTATCATCAGTACTGAAATGGAGGTATGCCTTCATATTCAGAATAAGTATAGTCTGGGCTAAAAAGCTAGAATTTTATCTTACACCCATCTTTGGATTTTCTTATAGTACAGAAGATAGTAAACAAAGTTAAAACATTTTATTGAGACATGTGGGCTAAGAAAAGGGCAACTTCTTGGTGTGGCCCTGTAGCTTGAGTGTGACCATCATGCCAACAGTAACTGAAGTAAAGTTTACTCAGAATAGGATCTCTTGTACTCAGCTATACCTTAATCAAGATGCCAATGAGAAGAGAAGAACAGCAACTGGGTCTGTCTATTATAATGGAACTATGGTAATATCTTTAGATAGAGAATTGTAATGATATTAATAAATGAGATCATCACAATTCTGTAACTGTAAGATATAACATTAAACTTTACATTTTATTAATTGTATAGGTTTATAATTAGTTTATATGATGGCTTCTTAAGATAAAGTGGTATTATATATTTATGGTATTTTATATATATTATATATTATATATAAATGGTATTTTATATATATATATATATGCACACAAACATGTTTGTACATACCTATGCATTAACATACACACTGCTACTTCTACTCCAAACCACACACTAAGTAAAGAATTGGTACGATTTATTTCCAAGCTGGTGGAAAATCGTATAAAAATGAAAATTTTCATGTACTAACTTTTGAGGGATATAATCCAACCTTTTAAGATATTAACTAGTCATAAAATTTCTTTTTACTTAAGGTAAATTTTCTTCATTGTGGGATGACTGATATTTTAAACTAAGTTTTATTTAAACTAGTCTAATCAGCCCTGATCAGTTGGCAGATTTTTTTCAGAAGAATCATAGGCATGCAGAGGTGGAGGAAACCTTAAGGGTTGGTCAGAATAATGACTCTTAATAATTCAGTTCTCCACATCCCACCAAATATTCTCAATGTATTTCTTCCTCTTTTTCGCTCTTACCCTCTGCCTCCCTCTCTCTCCCTTTCCCCTCTAAATTCATTTATTCAAATAACTGAGTGCCTGTTATATGCTAGATAACTTTCTATATAATGCAGACAGAATGATTTATAAGACATTGTTATAAATTTTAAGGAATTTATAGTTTAATAGATTTGGCAGGCAAGCAAGTATTACAATGTGGGCAATAATATAAAAGAGAGTAATTAACTCGTGTGTGTGTGTGTGTGTGTGTGTGTGTGTGTGTGTGTGGTAGGAGTGTACAGGGTTCAGACCAGGTTTTCTAGAGGAAAAAGTGCCAGACCTAGGTTTTAATGAATGAGGCTTAACAGAAGAACAAATGCATAGTGATGTGAAAAGGGCAGAAAGAATAGCCCAGTGTACATAAAGATATGAAAGAAACTTGCACATTAGAAGAATCACAAGTAGTCTTTCAAAGGTTTTTGTAATTTATATGAGGTGGAGAACAAAAGAAGAATCCAGATCCCGAAGGATCTTGTAAGACTTCATCCTGAGGATAACGGCAGTTATTAGAAGATTTTAAATAATCTGTCATTACTTTACATTGATAAAGATTTTACTTAGAGTGGACTCACTACATCTTCTCCCTCTTAATTCTCATTATATGGTATCTTACAAATTAAATCCAATTGCATTTTTCTATTCATATAGAACAATTGTATTTAGGTTATAGTGGGGTTTGTTCTCTTAACTGTTTATCTTCACAGGATTGCTTGGCAGAAGGAAGGGAGTCTGAGGTATTTAGACACTGATTCATGCCTTCTATTTAAGGGTTGCATGCAGGCTGAAAAGACATCTGTGGCATTGATGAAACCTCCAATGTGAAGATGAGAAAGATTCACAGCTCTATTCGTGGTGGGTGCGGTCTTCAGGAAGCAGGCCTGAGCTGACAAGGAACTTTTCACTGCAGGATACAGCTGAAATCAGGTGGGCCAAAGAGACATGACGTGGAGCACTATAGGCAAATGCTTCAGCAAAGGCGAAAGTAAGGCTGTTTTACAAAAAAGATCTCAAAGCACAGTGGTTTGAAGTACAGAATTTTATTTCTTTATGTCTAGTCTGGAATGATGGGGCTTCTCTGCTTGAAAAAGTCAATCAGGGACACATGCTCCTTCCATCTTGTTACTCTTTCTTTTCCTAGAGCATATCTTAGATGCCATAGTCAGAAATTAGTTGCTGGCACAGCTGTGTTCTGTCTTGAACAAATGGGAGAAAGGAGGAAGTCCATTTAGTACAAGTAATTTCCTTTTAAGCAAGCGAGGCAAGAATTGAACACATCCTTTACGCTGTTATCCCATTGGCAAGAAATTAATAACATGTTGATGGTATCAGCTAGGGAATTTCGAAATGTTTCCAGCTGACAGAGTTATGTGTGTATTAAGAAGGGAAGAAAGGAATTTAGGGGGGGACAGCTACACCAATATAATCTCTCTCATATCGAATTTTCTGACCCAGAAAGACAGTCATTTATGTCTTTCTGTTATGATTTATATCTTATGTGTTCATAGGTGGGATTTGGGGGAGGTGATTAGATCATGGGGATGTGACATTTATTAGTGGATTAGTTTATAGCTAATGGTCATTTGGGAGGTGAATCCTGGTTGGCAGAGGTGGGTCCCTGGGACAGTGGCCTGGAGGGGCCTATCTCCTTCAATCCTCCCTTTGTCACTTTCTGCTTCTCACTGCCATGCCATGAGCTCCTTCTCTTCTGGAACGCTCCTTTGCCATTCCACCCTACCTTGGAGCCAGCTGACTATGGGCTGAAACCTCTACAAACTGTGAGCCAAATAAACCTTTCCTCCTTTAAGTTGCATCGTGTCTCAGCAACAAGACAAATAACTAAGAAAGTTTTCAAACTCAAATTCAAATCATTCCTGAAGTTACAACAAAACCTAACAGATTCAAACACAGCCAAGGCATACTGTAACCACTGTTACATCAAGCAGCTAAAGAACTTTTTCTTTGTCCCAACTGAGAATAGTATGTGATGCATTCTCCTACTACTATCCTGGTAAAGGCTGTTGGCTTATGCAAAATGGGCTGAGAAGAAAGATGTTCTTAACAGAGTACCACACCGTTTCCCATTTGGCCATTACTCTCCATGACTGTGGTCAGAATTTAGATTTTATCATAATTCAAAAGAAACAGGATATCTGAGGGTTTCAAGTGAATATGATTTATCAAAGGTGCAGAATTTCACAGACACTACATTCTGATGTCACACTGTAAAGGAAAAAAATGTGCCACTACTGTCCTTGTTCATCATTACTCATGAGTGCAGCTTCTGCGATGTCAGTGACACAGGTGCTTGACTTGGGTAGGGTCTGTGTTCCAACTGTGTCATATGCTACACTTATTTGTATCTCTGTAATATCATGTTGTACACTGAGTACATCGAGTCATCTAAGGCATAAGAAAAGACAAGCTTTTTGTTTCTCTGCAAATAAAAAACATGTCTCTAAAGCCTTAATTGGGTAGTATGAGATGTTGAGACTTTACCCCAAGTTGACAGCTAAATCAATTTTATTGAAGGCAGCTTAAAGGCATTTGTGCCAACCTAAGGATTAATACCTTTAGCCAATTTCAAGATGGTTGTAGCACTTAAGCAGACAAGGTATGTTGGTTTCCAAAGAATTTTGAGGCATGATTTAAGCTATTTGTACTGCAAAATTAAACTGGATCAAAGGTCTCGACTACTCATTATTGGCTCACAGTAAATATTTTCATTATCTTATTACTTGCTGATTTTTACACTGAGTCATACATTGGTAAGAATCTGGAAGTCATTCATGCCTGCTAATTAAAATAGAGTTAAATTTCAGCACCAGAGATTTGCATCCAAAGTATGAGTAAAATGGCAATATGATTATGAGTACATGAATGAAATGACTGTGGTACAGAGAGTTTGCACTCAACAAACATCTGTGTGTTTCCCGTGACATTCTAGTTTCCTTTGCATTTAGCTTGGAATAACATGACTATAGTTCTGGTGAACAGATAGGGAGCTAATGTGACATGTGACATTTTTGCAATTAGTCAGTGAAGACCTTGTATGCTTCTTTCCCCTATACTCCTGTGTCAACAACCTTGGAAGTTCCATGCTTCCTATGAGATAACTAAGACATGAAGTAGAGCTTTCAGAGCTACATCATGCTTTAAGTAAATGGGAAGTAAACCAGTGGAATGTCCATGTTTATTCTGATTAATATAGAGGGCTTTTGAAACACTCAACGATTAGTCAAATTTTTCATATTATCCATTTAGGTCATTGAAAAGGGCAGTCAAAAATCTATTCTTGTAAATCCTGAGAAAAGCCATCAAAAGTAAAGGCTTATTTATTCAAAAGTGTACCAAGAAACTGTAAATGCCAAGATGTTAATTTTGAGGAAAGAGCATAATACAGAAAAAAGCATGAAGTCTGATCTTTAGTTTTGTAACCTTTATTGTTCTTTCTGTATTTTTGCTCAGTGTCACATGATTCTAAATAATTCTGAAATTGGAAGGCAAGCTTATCTAGGAGTTAATAATAGCATATTTACAAATTTAGATAGTGGCTCTTAGTAAGTGAAGGTGAAGCACAAGTCATAGTTGCACTCCATTGCAAATAGAATTAGTACTGTACCTAAAATGATGTATGAAGAACAAATGATGTGCATCTAAATTTCTTCTGTGCCTAGAGGCAAGTTCGAGGGGAACCACATTTTAGCCCAGGTGATATTCGTTATCTTTCAACAACTCATCCTTGCTACTCTTGCTATAAACTGGATTCTACATGCAGAAAAGGGTTAATCAAATTTGTAACAACAAAATATTTGGGGCTGACTTATTTGAATTAGAAATTTTTATTTAAAAGTTCAACTGTAGCATATTAAAGAAAATAATTATTGTAAACGTAGCCTTGCCTCATAAGAAGTAATGAAATACCTGGTAATACTAAGCTCAATTTATTCAAATATCAAAATCTTTTCAAATTCTCATGAATTTTTAGTAACTCTATTTTATATCTTCATATTTAACTTGTTAAAGACAGTATTTGTCAGAAAATTACATGTAAGATGAAGAATCTGAGTTCATGACATTAATGTAGTCATAAGATGAAAATATACCTTCGTGATCTCCTCTTTTCCACCTGCTTTTATGTGCACAAATATGGGATGCAATATAGCATCCACAACACGAGAAATGATGTCATTTTATCTACTGAAGGAGAACAGCTGACTGACTGAATAACTTGCACTGATAATATGCTAATAAAATAGGCTTTGGTGGTATAAAAGAGGATTGTCTATAAACTGGTCCTTGACAGAAAGCGAAGTGGTATGTTAAGACTGATATCTATTGAACACTTTCTTATTTAATGTGTAATTCATTGTAATTAAAATAAAAATGAAATGGCTTTCACTACTGGCTCCCAAATGAGTGTGTAAGGCAGTAGGGTACGTAGGTTTAGATCAAGGAAACCTTTTATCTGGTTAGTTCCTATTCAAATACAGCATCTTTTTATTCCAAGGAGAAAATACAGTTTTATTTTTCTTGTCTTTATCATCTTTTTCTTCTCCATTTAGGGTAACTATATTCATTTTCTTATTTCTTCTTGTGAAGATGGAAAGTGTTTTTGTTTGGGGTTACAGATGTCCCTGAATTATGTATGGAATCAATGAATAGATAATTTGGATTTTACTTTTATCTTCACAGAAGACTAGAGGATTATAAAAATGCTGCAATAGGGGCATTTTTGGAATACTAATTACAATTTTTAGTTTGGGATGCTAAAACTTCCAAGTTTCCTTTATTCTGGATTCAGTGTCACTTGATTGCATTTGGTTTCAGATTTTCTCTGCAAATATAGGGAAGAGCTTTGGATTTGGAGTGCTTTCACTGTTCCAAATTACTTGTGTGTAGAGAAAAGTTGAGATAATCAATACTTTTTCCTTTCTCAATGTTACCTGAAAGCATAAATCTATTATAGGGATGAAATTCAACATTAATTAGATGGGAATATGTGCAATGTCACAAAAGTAGTGCGAATAGCAACATGTGATGGTGAGGTGAATAAATATATGAAGATCCAGAGCTCAATATGTAGCCCAGGCTAGCCTCAAACTCCTAGAGATCCTTCTGTGTGGGAGAAGTTCAAGCCTGGCTTGGCCAGGTGTGCCGCACTCCTGTCTCCTGAGGTAACTTGGAGACCTTGCTAAGGCTGAGCTAACTCACGTAAGTGCGTAGAGGCTGGGTCCAACAGGGTACACCTCCGCCCCTAGTAGGTGACTCCTTCACCTTGCCCAAGGAAAATCACTCTGCTATGTCTGGCCAATAAGATACTGCCAAATGTTAAATATTCCTCCCATGCTCCTCCCCCACGGTTCCCTATATAAGACTGTGCATTTCTTGAATAAAGCAGAAGTATTCCAGAAACCTCCCCAGAGTCTGCCTGGTGATTCCACCCATTACCCTCCCAGTCTGAGCTCCCGAATCTTGTTCCATGAGTGGGCTCATGGACGACAACAGCTGGCGCCCAAAGTGGGACTCAGGTATACATGGTAAATATTGAACCTGCAGGTAAGGATTCCTATTATGGGCAATCTCTTAAGTCAAGAATGGCCAATACAGGCTGCCTTAGTAAAGGGTCCTCATGCTATAAAGGCATCTGAGGCATTTCCAGCCCAAACTCAGGTGAATGTAGGGCCCCGTGAGTGCTCTAAAGATGGCAGACAAAAACCTCTTTAAAAAGATGGTATGGGCAGGCTGTCTCTTCCACTTTCTTCTTCCCCGAGGGCATCAGCCCCACCTGCTGGTCTCTCACTTCCTGTCGATGATGTGCCCCCACCAAAACCCCCTTCTCACTGAAATAATGGTCATCTGGAAGAGCCCACCTTTTCCTGTCCAAGGTGGTGGCCTCCAGCCTGTGCACTGCCACCTTACAGTTCCGGTGGATTTTCTTCCTCCTCTGATGCTGAGGGCGTGTAGTGGGTGGGCAGGGGCTCAGCTGGGGCCTGGGGTGGCTGGGGCGGTGTCAGATGCAAGTGCAGATGCTCCACGTCCAAGGTGAGCGATGCCCCTCAGCGGGCTGGCCAGTGTAGTGTGTGGGCACAGAAAGGCTGCAGAGGGTGGCAGAGATGGCGGAGGGAGGTCCAGGTCTCCCAGGGAGTCCTCATTGTCCAGGTCCGGAGGGTTGGCTGGGGCACTTGCAGCAGGCTTCCTGGGACCTACAGGACCTCAGCTCCTCCAGGATTTGAGATCCCAGGAATGGAGTGATGGCCTCAAGAGAGTCATCTCATCTGTGTTCATCACCCTGGCACCCCACCCCTTGATGTGGCTGTGACCAAGGAAGTGTGGCAGGTGTCTGGACAGGACTGGCATGGCCGTCCCTGGGAGCCCTCCCTCTGAAGGCCCCCGGGAGTGGCGCAGCTGGGAGACCCTGGACTCTTCATGGCAGGGCTGCAGTCTCAGTCCCCACTACACCTACTCTGTGCAGCCCTCGCTGCTAATTCAACACGGGCTGCTCTTCCTCCCTCCCCAAATCTGCAAGTATGGGCTCTGTGGGCCTCAAGCCAACCGATATCACCCCAATTTTGCTTGACCCCTTGTATAAACCCCCTTTTGTTTAATCATTCCTCTGTTTGGTATCTATATTTAGCTAGAACACCTCCCACTATTTGGCTTCCGGTAAGTCTTACAAAAGATTGGCAGAATTCAGATCCGCTCTTTAACCTTGTGCTTTATCCTCACAGTAGACATGATTTGGAAATCTCTGCCATTGGCACCAACCAACTGACAAAAGTACCACACAGGCCTTCGGAGAAACCGCCCTACTGTTTCAAGATGTCTGTGCTGCCATTTTAAATTTACAAACCCAGATAAATCTTGTCTGGGACAAAATTCAATTATTAGAGACTAAGATTCTAAGCCGTTGTCATGCAAATGTCAACCATATTTGTGTTACTTCTTATCATTGTCAACATTGTAATGATTAAAAAAGTCTGTCAAATTATATATGAAAAACCTGGGATCCCACATACAGTCAACATTTACAAACCTTGACTCATATTATCATTTAGTTAAATGATACACAGGCTCTTGATGTTGTTACTCTTAATAATATATGAGAGATAATCTGGTCTGGCATTCAAGCTAGGTGGAAATACCTAAATTCCTGGGCTAAAGGATTGATATTGTCATCACCCTATACGTCGACCTTGCTTAAAATTACTTTATTGCTCTATATCTTAAAAATCAGATGCCTAGCCCATAAAAGGTATAAACAAACACAAAAGTGTGGTTCTCTTGGCCGAGGCTCTGGAGTCAAAGACAAAAGGGTGAATTGTGGGAGAAGTTCAAGTCTGGCTGGGCCAGGTGCACTGCAGTCCTGTCTCCTGAGCTAACTTGGAGACCTTGCTAAGGCTGCGCTAACTCACCTAAGTGCATAGATGCTGGGTCCAACAGGGTACACCTCAGCCCCTAGTAGGTGACTCCTTCACCTCCCCCAAGAAAAATCACTGCACAGTGCCTCCAATAAGATATTGCCAAATGTCAAATGCCCCTCCCATGCTCCTCCCCATGGTTCCCTATATAAACCTGTACATTTCCTGAATAAAGCAGAAGCATACCAGAAACCTCCCCGGAGTCTGCCTGGTGATTCTGTGCCTTAACCTCCCAGTCCGAGCTCCTGAACTTTGTTCCATGAGCGGGCTCATGGACCACACTCCTGCCTCAGCCTCCAAGTACGGAGATTACAGGTGTGTGCCACCACTCCTTGCCTGGCTGTAATGTGCATTCTTAATAGTATGTGGGGATCTGAGTGATTCCATAATTCTGGGAATCATTGCTTTTGCCGGGTTATCCCCACTTTAGCACACTTGACAATTGGGCTGGATTATTCACTTTCTTTATCTCTGCCTCTCTATCTTTCTGTCTCTCTGCCTCTGTCTCTATCTCTCTCTCTTTCTCTGCCTCATCTCTCTTGCATTATGGTACACATGCAAGCCTTTTAAATTTTGAGACAGGCTATTACTGATTTGCTAAGTTGCCTCTTAGCTAGGTTTGAAATTGATATCCTTTTGTCTCATCCTCCTGGAGTTGTAGAATTACAAACATGTACCACCATGACTGGGCAAAAATCATTCTATATTGTGGCAGGCTGACCTATATATTGCAAGATGGTAAGTAGGATTCCTGGCCTCCATTCACTAAATACCTGTTACACCTCTGTTTTCAGTTGTGATATCCCAAAATCTGCAGACATTGGAAAATGATAATAGAGATTGGGGACAAAATTGCTCCAGATTGAAAAGCACATAAGAATTGCTTATGTGAAATATACCTTGCAATAAACAAATACGCTTTTTGCCAAAGAGTGGCATAAATAGTATATTTAGCAGATGCGAAATGTAGTGTTTAACATCAATCTTCTTAAAGGCCTAAAACATTTACAATAATAAGTGAAATTAATGGTCAAGAGAGTGAAAATTGTATTTACTATTGAGTGTTGAAAAATCTATATGTTAATCATGCCAATAATATTAAACATCAAATAAATATCAAAATACAAAAATAATAGATTAATAGTTTATTTTTAAATTTCATTCTTAACCTTGTATTGTTCTACTTTTCTTTCTTATTAGTACACGTTTATGACACATAATGATTACATTCATTGTGGGTATTTGGTACAGGTACATGACACATCTTAATTTTTTCATCCCTTTCCCCTCCCAGCCTCCCTGCTTAAGTCTTTTTCTCATAAATCCAGGCCAAGTTCAAACATTATCTCTTTTTGCAAAGCCTGCATTGCCTATGACTCCCATCCCAACTTCACCTCATTAGGTCAGAATTCATAAGTTAATAATTTTTTCAATGATATTTTATAATGTTATAATCGTGTTTTCTTTTTTATAGTCAAGTTTCCTATGTTACATTATAACCAATTTACTTATGCCTAATTAATAAGCTAAACTTACTGTTTTTTGAGGAACTAAGCCATGCCTTACACTTCTTTAGTCACTCAGAAGTATTCATCATGTTTTTAGCATGTAAAAACTAATAGTCTAAATTTCTATTGTGTCTATGGTACTTTGCTACAGCAGTATGGGCAGACCTTACACCCTAACAAATTCAAGTTGAGAACCCTGGAGTGATGCCACTCTAAGATGTCCTTTAAACTGTGACATGAGTAAGGATAAGGGTTAGCTCAAGGGGAAGAATTAAGCAGCAATCAAACTAGCATATCTCAATTGAATGACAGTACATGGAACTTTTGGGAAGGAGAAAGAAATTTAGCATGTCTGCATCCTGAGTCTGAAATGTTACAGGATAAGGATGCACAGCATACAGGCTGTGGAAATCAGCACAAGGTATGGAGACTATCTTGGGGCCTCCAAACTGAATCCACTTAAATTGTTTTACAAAGCAGAATGGCACAAATAAACTTTAATTTGGAAAGCTCACTTTGGTTTCAGAGTAGAGACAAGATTGGAGGAATGCCATTGTGAATTCAGAGAAACCATTTAGAAGGCTGTAATAGTTGTTCAGAGGAAAGATAAAAATTGCTTGCACCAGTCTTTGTATCTCTAAGGCCTAAGTATGACATCAGGTGTTCAAGTATTTAAGATGAAGTAATTTTAACAGAAGTATGAATGTCAGTGTATTTATCATCTGGTTGACAAAAGTAGAAGCAGAATTGCAAAAGAAAATAACATGTTTCAGGATAATTTTTATTGCTGCCAACAGATAAAGATAATATTTCAGATGGAAAAAAATGAAGAAGGATTTGGAGTCACACTCCTAATTTTGGTCACATCCAAATAAGAAAACAGTTCATGCCTATAACATCATCTTAAAAAATGAATAAGATTGCCAGTAGAGTAATAAACATGAAGGAAAGATACAATGCCTGACCACTGTATTGTGATCTAATCAAAGTTTTCCACATTGATTGAATCTATATAAAATTCAGATATATAGTCCATATTTCAGGATTTGGAAGTGTAGATTTTTTTTTGGTACTGGGGATCGAACTTGGGTCCTTGTGTTTGTGAGGCAGGCGCTGGAACCATGGAAGTATAATTTCTATTAACAAAAATTCCAAGGATCAGTCTATACAGTGTGTTAACTTTCATTCTGTGTTGGCTTAGATTACGTTTTGATCATTACCAAATTGCATGAGTTAATGTAACCAACATTTGTAAGCCAAAATGGAAATATACACATAAAAACAGCTTTCTACCATTACACACCTACTTTCAATACAAATTAGAATACATTCCATTTTCATTACAACCAGAAATGGAAAACAGGAGTCTCTCTTAGCCACAAATCAATATATAAACCCTGATCAATGAATATGTAGCTCCTCTGGATATTTGAAATGTTTTTATGTGTTTTGCCAGAGGATAGCAGGAAGCAATCCATTAGTTTTTGAAAAGTGGAAAGCCAATAAAGATAGGCTACATACCAACTTCTCAATCTCATATTTCTGGCATGAGAACCAGTTTTTCTATCTCCTACTGCCAATTATCAAAATGTGGATAAAGTAAATTATTCATACATAAGCAAAATTACATCTGAATTCTGTCAATCATCTTATCTATCATCTATCACCTATCTATCTATCTATCAGCCTATCTATCAATCTAACTTAACTTGCCATGCATTTTCCATGGGAAGATGGAAATGTATCTTTTCCTCAGTTGTGTATTGCCTGAAAAATAAGAACACTAATATTGATCAAGGATGTTATGATGACTAATTTAAAATCTGAAACTAGAAAAACTCAAATACCATAGAACCACTCCTAAAACTTCTGATCTCTCTCACAAAGCAGACACTGAATGTGTAACAAAGCTTTCATAGGTAAAGGAACTTCTTTTCATTGGAGAACTCTCTCAAATCTTTCTACTTATGAAGGCTTTTTATATGGGAGGCTATGGTTAGTCACGAGCTGTAGTGGCTGTCATTATATCATATTATAACCAAATGAGATATCAGAGCATAATATGAATGGCTGTCAAATTTTGGGGGTATATTTCTAACCTGTGACTAAGATTTATGGCTAACATGACCACGTGTCAGATGACTTTCATACTAAAAAATTCATACTGAAATATTACGCCATAGACAGTCTTATTTTTAAAAAAATCCTTGTAATTACCTACTCACCAAAAGTAAGTAACAATTTGAGCTATGTGAGATGAACAGCACACTCATGGAAAGGCTTTTGCCTTTCCTGTTAAGGCTGTCCTGTTAAATATAGTGTCTGGATGAAGGAAACAAGATTTTAAAAAAATTGTTAACCAGGCCCTACACATGTTGTGCCAAGGCACTGCTTTATGAAGGTGATGCAGATCTCTACATATCTCTTTTGGAAGATTTTCCTCCTTGAACTCATTGTGCTACTAAGTTCATCTACTAAGAAGTGGATCCTGAAGGAATATTACGGAAGAGAAAGTTTGTAAAAATATGTCACTTGCATTGTTAAATTATCCCTTTGGCTAAGACTGAGTCTTAAAACAGTGCTGCAGGATAGAGATGCACGAATAAGGCCTGGTGTGTTAAGATATGATTGACTATTTCAGTGGATGGGGAGACATAAGCTCCAGAGTATAGTTCTACTAGAGGAGCTCAGGAAGTTAAAAAGTGGTTATGAAAGATTTGTGCCTAGAGAAATTGAGGCAATTGTTCCACTGGGAATGCAGAAGAAAAGAGCAGCTGGAATTAAACCTCAACATTCAGAAGAATTATTTCAGTTCTACATTATCCTGTAATTATTACAATTCTGCAGGTCAGTACTTGTTCTGCAATATCCTACATTTCTGCTGAATGGTTTGACACATCTACAGTAAGAAAATGTGAGAAAAGGAAAAACTCAATGAATTTAATAATCTCTGGTTTGCTTGACTGCCTTAGGAGAGAATTCTAAAAATATATAATTTATTTCAGGGTCAATAAATCTGCTAGCAAAGAATGTAGCTATTGGTTATTATAATGAAGTTTGAAGCTACTTCCAAAATGACACTATGCTCCCTACCTAGAAAAAAAAATAAAAATAAAAGTTTGCAGATCCTGCAGTATTAATTTATTTATTATGTGCTTAGAAAGCAGAATATACAGAAATTGTTGGAAGCTATACTCTGGTGAACAAAACTCAGTTAAAAATTATTTTCTTGGACTGTAGGATTCCCCTTTTGTGCTATTTTAACCTGAGTATGGATGACTACATCTTCCAGACTTCTGAGGTCAACGTAACAAATGTTGTACACACAGGTTGTTAAACCAGTGTTCTTTTGCTGCTAGTGAGTTGATAGCACATTTGAAAGAGTAATAGAAAATTCAGCTTTAAATGTTCACAGTGAAGAATTCTAGGCATTCTTTGTAATCACTTAAGGAAAAGAAGGTGCTTAGAATCCATGAGTAGTAGCTATGTTGTCCAGTTCTATTTTAGTTCAAAACCTCAGTGTACTATGGAAAAAATCACAGTTCATGAAGTATTCCACCAATGAAATGCAAAGTCAGCACCTTGAATTTAATAGTATAATTCTATGTATTCACTTATGCCAGATTATATGAGAATGAAAGTTCTGGCCTTCTCAATTTGTTCTAGGCTACCTATATGGCAGATTGATACAGATGACACCATCTTCTGAAGACTGCTGAATTAAAAAGAACCAAACTTTTTTATTCTGCTTGAGTTTACAATACATATCTTAATACGGACATAGAAAAGGTTTGAAAAAAAAAAGAAAAGGTTTGCATATGTTTGAACAAAGAGTGAATAAGGACCCTTAATTCTCTGGATAATTCATGAAAATATGCCTGCATATTCATCCTGTAAATTTATTTTTTTTCTTTTTGCCTACATCTTTGAAAACCACCTCCTTATTGCCTGGAAATCAATGTATTTGAATATGAGACTATCTTGAGGTGACTATTCACACTTAGTATGTTCTCTTCTTTTTAAAGAAAAAAAAATTCAGATATACTACAATAATACCACTTCCAATTAGTTGTACTGCCACAACAAAGGGAAAAATGAGCCTCCAGTGCCTTATCAGCTTTCTATTACAGAGGTTAGATTTTTATTGATTTTGGATAATGTTAAATTAACAGCAGAGGGCTTAGGATGTTGCTCAGAGGTGCCATGCCTGCCTCGCAAGCTAAAGGTCCTGATTCAATCCCTGGTACCAACACAAAGAAGAAGAAGAAGAAAAAAAAAACAGCAGAAATTTGATATAACCAATTTGACCAGATTTTCATCTTATAAACCTCGTAGAAATATTTTTGTAAAAATGTGCAACAATTGACTTAATTTGAAAATGTTTTTAGTATTTCTATAATATACATTGTTTTAGTGGTTTAAATTCAAAGGTAAAATCTCTGTGCTCTCCCTTCCTTTTTCTTTTCCTTGAAGATATTTTAACTTCTCCAACTATGGTCCTATTTTTTTCATTTCAATCTCTTAAGGCTTCCTGTCTTTGTAATGTAATGGTCATCTTTATATCATAATGAAATAAAAATTGAATTATATGCACTACTGGTCACGTATGACATGACTTTTACTAGCATATGTAAGGTGTAAAAACCTGGGGGAAAATACTATTCAATTTAAGTTCCACTCGAGCACACTGCAGTGCACTGCAAATAAGTTCAGTCTGAATAGCACTGGAAAAGACAAAAGGAGGAAAAGGTGGAGATCACTGATTTGAACCTAATTAAAAAGACTTGACAAAAATGCTAGAAAGCCAGATGGTAAAGTCAATTCTTTAGTAATGTGCCAGTCTAGCAATAGAATATATTTAGCAGTTGACATTCTGCAAGGATAGTTTGATAATATCAGCAATGAAATCAAAATAATTTTGTTAACATATTAACCTCTACTTTTAAAACTCTCTCATGCTTCTTTATCTAAGTGGAAACAAAAAACGTGCATTCTTTACTTTAATCAAATTCTAAGCCTGTAGAAGAGCTTCAAGCATTTGATTACTATAATTCCAACATTGATTTTAAAACGAAATACAAACACTATTATAATATAATACAAAATAGAGTAGAAATTCAGCATACTATGATGGTCATCATTCTTTGGGAAATTGCTTCTCTTCAGTTTTAAAAGTTAAACACTTGATTATTCATAACACCACTTCTGTTAAACCACTTAAAGAAACAGTCCCCAAATTTATGTAACTTTTGGTTACTCCAAATAAAAACATGTAAAAATTAAATTTCCTTCCATAATACTCATTACATGGGCTTTTCTTGAATCTTTGTAATTCCACAAAAGTAGACAACATCCTTACATAGTTAAATCAGAAAATTTCTTTTCTACATCCACACCATTTTCTGTCACCAATAATATTATAATGAAAAACGAGTAGAAGTTCTCAAATGATGTTTATCAATCCATATATATTCTCTGCTATTAAAAATGAAATTGAATTAGGAAGTGATTTAGTACACTTTGAAATATTTTATTATAAAAAGCAGGAGGATCAAAAAGTATCAGTATCTATCCAGGGAATAAAGAAGGAAAATAGACAGTCAGGAAAATACAAGAATGTCATTAGCACGTACCTTTGCCCCTAGAAGTTAACTTTTGGAGCACTGATTCATAACCTTGATGTTCTTCTGTAGCGGATTTGCTTCTTCATGATATAACCAAGGCTTCCAAAAATGCTAGAATAGAGGAAATAGATCTGCCTTTTTCTAAGTAGCAGCAAATAGCAATGCCTTGGATTTATAGTCTTTCTTTTCCAGAAAACTCAAGGGGAAGACATTTTGTTGCCCAATTCGTCACAAATAGAAAAGAGCCTTTAATAAGAAGCTTAGGTGGTGTCAGGGATATAGCAAATGAAGTTTGTTGAATCACTGGTTTTATAAACTAGGATGTTAGCTCTGTGCCTCAGAATAAGATTCACTTGGCACTGCAATTCCTGAAATCTTTCATAAGTTCTTCTCAGGATGATTTGTTTCATGCACTATTGTGAGGTATCATTATATGTCACCCTACTGTTCCCAGAACCATGTGAACTACTAAACATATAACCCATTTAATATTCTATACTTGAAGCATGCAAATAGCAGAGCAAAACACTTGTCAGAATCTTCTTCATTACTACTAGGTACACAGAGGCTTTGTTCTTCTTGTAGGCATTTATTGTCTTGGATAAAATAATTTTCATGTCCTTATTTGATTGTCTACTAGGTAATGGAACAAAAATAGACATGTACTGCAATGGAATAGGATAGAAGACTCATAAACAACCCCATGTCTTTTCTCATTTTAAAAAACTGCTTTAGAATTTCCTCCATTCTTATTGTTACTGGTTTCTAATTTAATTATATTGCGGTCAGAGAATATATTCTGTATGATTCTTTTGGTATATATTGAAATCTGTTTTATGGTTGTGTATATGCTCTATCTTGGTGAATGTACCATTTCTATGTGAGAATATAGGTTCTGTAGTTCTTGAATGGCATAATCTATAAATACCTATTAACACACCCTGGTTAATAATGTTGTCCATATCCTCTTTGTTTACCTAATTTTTATATGGTTATTCTATAAATTACTGAAAGAAGAATGTTAAAGTGTTCTATTGTTATTTGAAAGTGTCTCTACTTTTAATTCTAGTGGTTATTCCTTCATAAATTTTAGAGTTTTATTATTAAACACTTGTAAACTTAGAATTTTTCCTGGAAAATTGGTTCTATTATCTTTATAATATATTACTCTCTTACTTTGGTAAAACTTGTTATCTTAAAATTTCTGTTAGCTGATTGACACCTTATTTTCAATGTTTGCATAATATATGTATATATTTTTTCAATTCACAGTTTCTATATATCTGTATTGCATTTATTGTGCATACTATAAGCATGTTGTATATATAAGCAAGATAAGGTCATAAAAATTTAGCATTTCTGATAATATCTGCTTTTTATTAGGAGTGCATCGTCCATTATCATTTCATATAATTACTGATTTCATGGCAAATCTATTTCATGGTTTAGTTTTTCTTTGCTCTTATTTTTGTTTTTTGCTTTTTTTCTCATCTTTTTTAGATTGCTTGAATTTATTTTATATAAATATTTTAAATTATCAATTAACTTTTTATTCATATCATTTTCAACTTTTTCCTAGTGGTTACTGTAGGTATTTCAGTGAATACTGTGAAGTTGTTAGTCTTTCAAGAACTAATACTATAGCATTTACATAAAATGTAGCAATCATATGTATATGTGTGTATATATATATATATATATACATATACATATGAGCATATATATATGCTCATTCACCATCCTTCCTTATATTTTTCAGTGCAACATTTATGACATACAATTGAATACATTTTAACTCTGTAAGTAAATGTTATAATGTTTACTCCAAAAAGCTGTAGGCAAAGAACTTTGGGAATCAAAGGTATCAACACAGGCATGGCCAAGTCTAAGAACTGTACCACACACAAGTCCCTAAAATAGCACAGAAATGACATCACAAAAATCCAATTTCAAAGTTATAAATCTCTAAAAAGGATGAAACCTAAGTACCTGAGGCATATGTTGTTATCAAGAAGCATAAGAAAGGCCTGAAGAAGATACAAGTTAATAAGGCCGATGTTCGGAGTGTGCATGGTAGGGCTATCAAAGCTCTTATAAATCCCAAGGATATTAAGTGCAAGTTCTTTCAGCAAAAGTTCAGGCTGAAGCTCAAACAAAGCACTAGACCCACAGTGTAGTCACAGCACTAGCTCTAACTTCAGTTCCAGTTCCAGCTCAGGCTCAGGGTCCCAAGGTAGCTCACAAAGGCTGTGTCTGTCAATCTGAGGACAGAGTGGCTGGTGTGACTCTTAGGCTGACTACTGTCTGTATGGGGCTGGTATTCTTCTGTGCTATTTATTCAAATGAATTTAAAGCAGGAAAGAAAGAGTAAGTAGTCCTTCGTTTTTATTCTAATACTTAAAGGTTTTTATTTCTCTTTATTCATTCCTAAAGACCTGAGGTTCTCTTTCATGTCATTTGTGCTCCTCCTTTTATTTGGGAATTGTATTTTAGATTTGCTAGTGATACATTCTCTTAGTTTTCTTCTATCTGAAAATATAAAACTTACTTTATGCCAGTTGCTTCCTGCAAACTTACTCCTCTCTGAAATCCATACGCTTGTAATTTATAGTTTTTAATTTGTCAGAAGTTAATTTTTAGAGACATTCATTTATAGTGGAAGTTGCCATTAACTTGCTTCTCAAAAATATTTAAAACATAGCAAATTTTATATGCAGTAATGATAAGTGAAAAGGTATAACAAGAAAAATATATTCCTGTTTTAGAAACCAAAAAATGGAGCTATCCATTCCTAATGTATAAAAACAAAATGGAAGTTTGTAGAGGTCTTAATAGGGATTTTTCATTTTGTATTAAGATCAGAAAAATAATACAATTGATTTAAAAAGATGTCGAGATGTTGGAAGGCAGTGAACAAATTAATAAATGCATCAGATAGTCAAGAAATTGTCTAATACTTCAGAGGAAGAAAAGGTTATTTAGATCACTAAATCGGGACAGAATTTTGTGGAGGATGTAGGATGTGAAGTCTCTAGAAGGGGATATTTTAAATAAGTACAGGGTGATATAAGCAACATGCAAGGAGCTTTTTTTTTTTTTTTTGTGCTGGGGGTCAAACTTGGGATTTTGCACTTGCAAGGCCAGTAACAGCACCAGTGAGCTAAATCCTCAGCCCTTACAAGGAACATTTTAACATCTCTTTCATTATGGAATTTTAGTTTTTGAATTCAAGAAGTATATGCCAAGCTTCTGTGTTTTTGTAAGCAGCACTTTGAGTTTTTTTTCACTGGGTTTCAGCCATGGGCTGATGCAGTTAGCAAGGATGGCAATGGATGGGTTAGTCATTCGGGCTTCAGTTTGTAATCTATTTCTGGCTTGGTGACTATACAGAAGAACGAGGCAAAAGAAGAATGAAAAACTTGGTAACTTTGAGTTATGTCTTTTTCCCCTTCTATTGTTTTCTTTTTAGCTCTCCAATATATTATTTCCCATCAAGGGGAATATTCTCAGACTGAGATGATAATTTCATAAGCCTCCTCTTTGAAATTAAGTTTTCTGGTACTTTTTAGGTGTATTTTATGATCACATTCATCATTTGGAATTTGTACCTGTGCATGATAGGTCTTAGTTCTTGTTTTTTGACCTTCCCATTCCCTCCCTTACACACCCTTCCATCCTACCCTATTTCCAAAGGCATTGTTTCTATTTTTTCCATCTTTTCTCATATCTGTCATTCTCTTCTTTCCTTTCTCCCATCCCACCCCAAATTCCCCTTCCCTTTTGAAACTTTACTTCCTATTTCACTTTATCTATTATACTTTTTGTCCTCATTTACTTTCAGTTTCTCACACCAGAGAGACAATTTGGTATTTACAAACGTGTCTCCTATTTATTTCACTTAAGAATATTTATGGCCTCGATATGAATCCTCCTGAAAGAATGGCTGCTATCAAGCAATCAACCAACAAATGCTGGTGGGATTGTGGGGAAAAAGGAACCTTTCTCCACTGTTGGTGGGAGTGCAGACTGGTGTAACCTCTGTGGAAACCAGTGCAAAGATTCCTCAAAAAACAGGGTCAGTGCATGAGGAGAAACATGGAGGACAATAAAGACACACTCACTGAAAGCCAACATTGTAAAAAAAGAGAAATTACCACACCCACATGGCATGCATAGCAGTGATATTCTAAATAGGTTTCAATCGTCTGGGTGGGGAACTAACGTCTTACAAGAAAGATCCCTGATTCACTCCTCCCTGCCAAAAATCCTTGCTCATTCCCAGTACACTTGCTATGTGACGTACTTTCCCATTGGATCCACATTTAATCAATATAACCTAAGTGACTATACTTGTCATAATCCTATTGGTTGATCATACTTTTGTCCACCTTGTGATTTCTTATTGTACTAATATTACCTAAGTGACTGTGCTTTTAATTTTACTAGTCAACTGTAGTTTTGTCCCACCTTGAACGTGTCTCACCTCATGGCTTTGTCCAACAAAACACCTTTGAGAAGCACGGTGAGTGGGCAACCCACTTTCTAGTCCCCCCTCTGTCTCTCTTAGACAGAAGCTATCTTGTACTAAAACACACACACAATCTAGGATTAGAAGTCCTATTTGACCCAGCTATCACTCTACTGGGTATCTTTCCAAAAGAATTAAAAGCATCACACCCCAGCAATATATGCACACCCATGTTTATAGCAGCACAGTTTGTAATAGCTAAATATTGGAAACAACCCAAATACCCATCAACTGGTGAATGCATAGAGAAGATGTATTTTTTAATAAATTGGAGTACTACTCAGCCATAAAGAATGATAAACTAGAGGCATTTATAGCTAAATGGATGTACATTGAGGTCATAAACATCTTTTATCAAACTTCATCAGAGAATTATTCCTTATTTCTCTGATTTGCTTTCTCTGCTTTACTTTTTAAATGTGAGAACAAATATTCTATAAAGCCAGTTAGAAAATTAACCAGGAATTTAAAAATGAAATGGTAAAATATATAATGTAGAACTTTAACTGTTTTGTTTAGAACACAATATGATGCTTATATTTTCTAGCTTTAGCCAATTTCAAAAGAATAGAACTCATTCTTTGATGTTGACACTATTGAAGTGTCAACTTGTATAAAAGTTTTCTTGGTCTTTTAAACCCAACATTTAGATATAATGGACAAGTTACTATGAAATAAACTATATAAAAGATAATTTTATCATATATCTAACTTTCAGGATATATTGAGTGAATATTGAATAAAATTATCTTCTGAGGGCATCTACAGGGAATGATGATTTGAAATCTGAACAGTCTGAGACCCTATAAGATCATTAGTCTTCAAAAGAAGATTTATTTCTTTTGAAAATGCAAGACAAAAAAATGGACTTACATATTGCAAAAGTATTATCAGAAAGTTTTGCTGTCTCAATATCAGATAAAAGTTTATTTTAAAATTAGAGCACTCTTTCTTGAATATTTCAGCTTATTCATTTTTGAGCAATACGATTATATTGCTAGAAAAATATGAATAAATCATAATAGACAAAATCATCTCTTTGGTTCATTTTCTTGTTAGTATTCTCTATATTTGTTATGGAAGTTAGTCAAGATTTCTATTACATGACATTCAACTATCATCGAACTATATCTTAATTGTACTAAATTAACTAATTTAAATATAAGTATATGACTAGATACAGATTTTTAATTTTTTTTTTTGGAGTTGAAGATGGAATCTAGGGTCTGGTACATTCTAAGTACCCTATCACTGAACATCAGTCCCTGCCACTTAGATTGAGATTTAGAATTTAGGTTTAAAGTTCTCAAATATTACTGAAGTTTTAAAGTGATGGTAAAACTTTAATTAGTTCATGCTTCTTTTATCTTGATTATTCTGAAATATATTTGGAGATTGAAAATTCAGAAAATCTCTTTGTTTCCTTTTAGTTTCCAATTCAGTGAGAAGGTATAGTTACAACTGATATACAATACAAATATTTAAGATGTATGTTCACTTGTGACATATTTTAAACAGTGGTTTTGATATTTTGAAATGCAACGTATTATATTTGAAATGTACTCAAGGTTGAGCTATTTAAAGTTTTTTAAATAAATCATATGCTTAAAAATTAAAAGCAAATACAGTTATTTGTTAGAATACCTTTTTTATTATAGAACGGAAGTTTGACTATATTATTTGTGTAAGTTCCATAAACTTAGAGATTTTGGAAATGGCCAATATCCTTCTAATATAGTGCTAGGGCTCAGAAAATGGTACTCCAAAGCATGTGGTGCTTTGGCATGCTAAGTTGAAGAAATAGTCTCAGAATTAAGATCTACCCCGAGTATACAGAGAGTTCTCTCCAAAAGTTCCCTTACCTGACTTGAGAAAACTTATTTCAAATAAAATTTTATTGTCTTCCACTCTCTATTTGCGCATCACATTAAATGATCAGGACCGATTAACCACATCTAGACAAACCTTTCATCTGTTCTTCTGAGAGCAGATGAAAAAAATTACCTGTGAGATTTTATTTACTTAGAAAGACAACTTTTTTCCTAAAGTTAGCCTCTAACTCCTTACCTTCCTTATAAATTGTCCCTACCCCTTTTTTTCTGTCCTGTGAAGAGCGTATA
>NW_022900951.1:74702009-74728395 GCF_012274545.1 Fukomys damarensis
TCCCATTTATATGTTCATGCTAATAAATTTTTTATCTTGTTAATCTCTCACTTATATAGGAGTGTTACCCTTGATATTTTATAATGAACAGAAAAAGAACCATCTGGTTTTCCACCTCTACTATAATATTTAGCAAATAAATTCTCAATAAAAGAGAAAGTAAGTATTAAGCAAATGTATCCCTCTTCAACTTCTAAATGTCTCTCTTTAATTTCTACCAACAAACTTTGAAGATTTTCTTTAATACATTATCAAAGTTGTGATGAGAAATATTAACTGCAAACATCTATTTCCCTTTTTCTTTGCTAAAGTATATTATGATGAGGTGGTGGTAGCATTGGGATGACAGGAGAAGGATAATACAAACAAAAATGTTATAGAACTCTGTACATTTTTTGCTTTTTAAAAGGCATTAGTTATTTTTTCTTTTTTTCATTAAGGTTATTGGTACATTTTAATTGTACATTAGAGTTACATTCATCATTGCAAATTTTACATGATGTATCGTGGTTCTTTCTTCCCTCATTACCTTCAAACCATCCACCCATCCCTATTTACAAAGACTTTGTTTCCATTTTTCTTTTTCTCATATTTTTTCCCTTCCCTTCTTTCCTTTCCCCTACCCCTCCCAATTCCACTAGCTCATTTAGATCATTTTTGCCTATTTCAGATCATCAATTGTACATTTTGGCTTCATACATATTTTTTCTTGGTGCATTTAGATATATAATACAGTTACATTCATCATCTGAATCTTGTACCTTTACATGACATATCTTGGTTCTTAATTTTTCGACATTCCCCTACCCTCCCTTCTGCCCTCCAGGCTTTCCTTTTTTCAAAGATTTTGTTTCATTTTTTTTTCCTTTTCTCATTTTTTCTCTTCCCTTTTAAACTTGACCCTACCACTCCCATTTGCCCAATAACTTTAGGCCTTTCCTTCCTATTACAAAATATCAATTATATATTTTGACCCTAAATTACACTTTTAGTTTATCACACCATGGAAATTATACAGTATTTACACATGTGTGTCCTATTAATTTCACTTGAGTATGTCCTCAATGTGCATCCACTTAGCTATAAATGCCTCTAGTTTCTCATTCTTTATGGCTGAGTAGTACTCATTAAAAAAAACAAAACAAAACACATCTTCTTTATCCAGTCTCCCGTTGATGGGTAATTGGGCTCTTCCCAAGTTTTGGCTATTACAAACTGTGCTGCTATAAACATGGGTGCACATATATCACTGAGGTATGATTCTTTTAATACTCTTGGGAAGATACCCAGCAGGGGACTACTTGGGTCAAATGGACTTCCATTCCTAGTTTTTTAAGGTATCTCTATATTGATTTCCACAGTTTTTGCACCAGCCTCCACCACATCAAACAATGAAGGTTTACTTTCTCCCCACACCCCCACTGGCCTTTGTTATCAGTTGATTTCTTGATAATACCCATTCTTTCTGGGATGGTGTAGAATCTCTGTGTTTTCATCTGCTTCTCCCAAATGACCAGTGATGTTGAACATTTTTTCACATATTTATTTGCTGCTTTCACATATTTTTCTGAGAAATGTCTGTTCATTTCAGATGTCCATTTTTGAAATGGATCTTTATATTTGGGGGATTGATATTTTTGAATTATTTATATATTATTTATATATTCTAGATAGTAGACCTTTGTCTGAGGAACAGCTGGTAAAATCTTTTTATGCCATTGTAGGTTATCCTTTAGCTCGGTTGGTGATTATATTGGCAGTGCAGAAGCTTTTTAAAAAGATGAGATCCCAGTTTTTGACACTTCGTGCTAGTTCCCATGCTACCGAGGATTTGTTCATAGTCTTTTTGTTTGCCATTGTCTTCATGAGTTCTACCTAGCTTACCTTCCAACAAGTTTAGTGCTTCTAATTTAATATTTAGATCTTTAACCTACTTCAGTTTTAGTTTAGTGCACAGTGAAAGATAAGGGTGTAGTTTTAATCTTTGGCAGATTGAAATCCAATTTTCCCAACACCATTTATTTATTAAAGAGGCTGTCTTTCCTCCAGTGAGGATGGTTGGCTCCTTTTGCAAAGATGAGGTAGCTGAGTACATCTGGAGTTATTTCTGCATCTTCTAATCTATTTCACTGATCCTCAAGCTTGTTTCTTTTCCAGTACAGTGCTGATTTAATCACAGTGGCTTTGTAGTATAGTTTCAAATTGGGAATTGTAATAACCCCAGCCATATATCAGTTGCCTAGAATTACTTTTGCTATTCTAGGTCTGTTCTGGTCCAAATAAATTTTTGTATTGTTTTCTCTAGTTACTGTTGGGATTTCAATTGGGATTGCATTGAATCTGCATAGCCATTTTGGAAGTATGACCATTTTCACTGCATTGGCTCTTCCTACCCAGAACAAAGGATATCTTTCCATTTTCTTACATCCACTTTGCTCTGGTTTTTCAGAGTGTTGGCGTTATCAATGTAGAATTCTTTTGCTTCCATTGTTTGGCTGATTCCTAGATATTTCATTTTTTGGATGATGTTGTAAAAGGGATTGTTTCCCCCATTTCTTTCTCAATAAGTCTGTTATTTTTGTACAAGAAGGCTATTGATTTTTGAGTGTTGACCTTGTACTACTGAATCTGTCAATTAAGTCTAGGAGTCTTTTGTTGGAGTTTATTGGGTTTCCATGTAAAGTATCATGTTGTCAGCAAATAATGACTGTTCAACTTCTTCCATTCCTAACTTTAATAATTTTATTTCTTTCTCTAGTCTAATTGCTGTGGCTAGTGTTTCTAAAACTATATTTAACAACAGTGGTGATAGTGGACATCCTTGCTTTGTTCCTGATTTTAGTGTGTCAGTGTGATTTTAGTGTGGTCAGTTTTTGACCATTTAGTATGACGTTGGCTATTGGATTTTCATAGATAACCTTTATCAAGTTGAAATAAAGACCATCTATTCCACTTTTCTGCAGGGTTTTAATCATGAATGGGTGTTGAATTTTGTCAAATATATTTTCTGCATATATTGAGATGATCATATGTTTTTTTTTCCTTGACTCTTAATATAGTGTACTATATTTATTAATTTATGTATGTAGAACCATCCTTGCATCCCTGGGATAAATCAAAATTTGTCAGGGTGTATGATCTTCTTAATGACACTCTTCATTCTTTTTGCCAGTATCTTACTGAGGATTTTTGCATCTATGTTCATTAGGGATATTAACCTGTAGTTCTCCTTTTTGGTTGGGTCTTTCCCTGGCTTTGGAATCAAAGTAACACTTGCTTCCAAGAATGGATTTGAATTCAATTCTTCACTTTCAATTTCTTTGAAAAGTTTAAAGAGTAGGGGCAATAATTCTTGTCTAAATGTCTTGTAGAATTCAGCAGTGATGCCATTAGCATCTGGGATTTTCTTTGTTGGTAAATTTTAAATACATTTTCAATTTCACTGATTGCAACTGGGATAGTGAGAATTTTTTATCATCTTCATTCAAGTTTGGTAATTCATATGTACCTAGAAATCTGTCTATTTCTTCTGTGTTTTCCATTTTAGTAGAGTAGAGGTTCTCAGTGTAGGTACTGATGATCCTCTGGATTTCTGCTGGATCTGTTGTGACTTTAACTTTTTTCCTCCAAATTTCTTGGACCTGAACCTTTTCTTTCCTTTTTCAATAATGTTGGCCAAGGGTTTATTGATTTATTTATTCTTTAAAAAAACTTCTTCACTTCATTGTTTTTTTGTATCATTCTCTTAGTCTCCATTGCATTGATTTCTGCTCTGATCTTTATAATTTCCTCCTTGTACAAGCTTTGGGTTTGTCTTCGTCTTCTTTTTCTAGAAGCTTAACATTCATTATTAGGTTGTTTATTTGAGCTTGCTGTGTTTTCCTAGTGTGGAAATTCACTGCTATAATTTTCCTTAGTAGAACTACTTTCATTGTGTCCCAGATTCCTGCATGTTGTACTGGCATTATCATTTATTTTTAGTAGGTGTCTAATTTCTTCTTTAATTTTTCTGTGAACCACTGGTTGTTCATGAGAGTGTTTTTCAATTTCCATGTGTTTGTGAAGTTCTTATGGTTTCTTCTGCAATTGATCTCCACTTTAATTGCACCATGGCCTGGTAGTATACATGGGATAACTTCAACTCCTTTACATTTACTTAAGCATATTCTTTGAGCTAGTATGTGGTTTATTTTGGAGAATGACCCAGGTGTACCCAAAACAAATGACTATTCTGATTTTCTGGAGTGGAAAACTGTAGCTATCTATTGAGTTGTTTTGTTCAAAAGCTTGGTTCAGTTCTAGTATTTTATTGTTGATTTTTTGTCTAGATTACCTGTCTATTTGTGACAGTGGGGTATTTATGTCCCCCACTACAATTGTATTAGTGCTTATTTGGTTTTTCATGTTACTTAATATTTGTGATTTATTATTGGGGGCATTAGTCTTTGGTGCATATATATTTATGAATGTCAACTCTTCCTCTTGGATTGTTCCATTTGCAAGGATGTAGTGACTTTCTTTGTCTCTCTTAATTAGTTTTGGTTTGAAATTTACATTGTCTGCAAATAAGACAGGTATCCCTGCTTTTCTGTGGGTTCTTGTCAGATATAGAACTGTTTTCCATCCTTTCACTTTCTGTCTAATGAGTTTATTTTTGGACAAGGTGCATTTCTTGTGTACAGCATATTGTTGGATTTTGCTTCTTAATCGATTCTGCCAGTCTATTTTCTTTGATTGGCGAATTGATGCCATTAACATTAATGGTTATAATTGTACATATGTACTTATCAACATCATACTATCATCCTGTTGTTGGCTTTTTAAAATTTTTTCTCCCTCTCCCTTTAATTTCTTGCCTTGCTTGCTGGATTTGCTCTGTTAAGGTTAATGGTGTGATCTTCATTGTCTTTTTGTAGGATCTTCATTAGAATTGTTTGTCAGGCTGGTTTGGAATTCATGAAGGTTCTCAGGTATTCTTTGTCATGGAAGTATCTTATTTCCCCATCAATTTTGAAAGAGAATTTTGCAGGATACATCAGTCTAGGTTGGACATGGTTTTGCTTTAGGGATTGAATTACCTCAATCCAGGCTCTCCTTTATTTTAGGGTTTATATTGAAAAGTCTGTTACTGTGATGAGCTTTCCTTTGCATATAATTTGTTTATTTTCTCTAACTGCTTGTAGTATTTTTTCCTCCATTGGGCTTTGCGGATCTTGATTATTATACGTCTATGTGTAGTTATTTTTTGTTTTTTTTGTTTTGTTTTATTTTGTTTTTGGATCATGGCTACTTGGAGTCCTATATGCCTCCCTTATCTGCATGTCAAATTCTTTTGCTCTGTTTTGGAAGTTTTCTCTCATTAACTCTGTGAACATTTTTTATGTCATTTGTACAATACCCTGCTTTTTCATGGACTCCTATCTGTCTCATATTATTTTTCTTTGCATCATCTAGGAGATACTGGAATGATTTGTCATGGTCCCATACTATTTTTAAGAGATCTCTGTTTTCATGGTCACTTTCTGCAATTCTGTCTTCTATATCTGATATTCTGTCTTCAGAATGACTCAATCTTTTGTGTATAGTTTGAGTAGAGTTTTTAATCTCCTGGTTATCTCTTTGAATCTGTTTCATGGATTCCATTTATTTCCTATGTTTGGCATTCATGGTTTCCATTTCTTTCTTGGGTTGGACATTCATGGCTTCTATCATGGTTCTGAACTCATATTTTTTATCTGTTTCTCTTCTAGAGTCTCTATTCATGCCATTCATTCTGCTCACCATCTCTGCAATGATCTGGGAAATTATTTCTGTTTTGAATTTTTCTAGAGCCTCATTCATCTTTTTTTTTCACTTTTTGTGCTATCATTTCAGGGTGTCCATGTGGTTGATTATCAGACTTTTCCACCTCACTTTTCCAAGAATTTGTCTTTGGTAAGCTGTAAGTCTGTGTTTGTGTTTGAGTCTTGTTTGAGTGTCTCCCCATTTTGATTTTTGTTGTTGGTACCGTCCTTCATTTGATACCTTGGTTAAAACTTGGATATTCCTGTGATGACTCATCTTTAGGTTTTGAGTCGCTAATGACTCTGAGGTAATCTCTTTTTCATTATACCAGGAAGGACATCTGATTATATCAATCACAGCATCTTAGCCCAATGATACAATCAGCAACACAAAAGCATCAAGCACAGCTTTAAAAATGACAGTATATGGTAGTTATTAATCTATCACCTTTTTTTCAGCTTTAATTGAGTTTATTGGTACATTTTAGGGATACAGTACAGTTACATTCATTGTTGGGATCTTGTACCTCTACAAGTCTTGATTCTCATTTTTCCCCTTACCCCTGCCTTCCCTTCCCCCCCTCCTCCCCTCTCCATCTACAAACACTTTATTTCCATCTTTTAATTATCTCACATTTTTTTCTTTTCCCTTATTACCCTTCCCCTACCCATCCCACCTTCCCTACACCTTTAGCTCCTTTCTTCCCATTTCTAAATGTCAGTAATCTTATTAGGATCTTATGTATTATTGCAGATTATTCACACCAGAGGAACTATTCGGTATTTACACATGTGTGACTTATTTATTTCGTTTAGGAGTCTATCTTCAATATGTATCCATTTTCCTATGAATTAATCTAGTTTCTCATTCTTTATGGCTGAGTAATATACCATTTTATAGAAAAACCACATCTTCTCTATCACCTTTTTGAATCTATCACCTGTTTGAATTAAAGGAAAATAGAGGATAGAATTCAGAACAATGACCTTTATGATCCCCCATGTGCTACTGTGGTGTGAAATCAGGTACCAGCATAGCCAGGATGCCAGAGCAGTGTAGAGGAAAGAGTGGCTGTGTGGGGGCTGCAGGTCCCCATGAGGCCCCCCCATTTACCCATCTGCTTCTGAGGTCAGATGGCTGGGATGTGAGCTGCAGGCCAGCTCTCCAACTTGTTACACTGTAATCCTTATTTACAATTTTAGTTTCTCACACTAGAGAGAAACTATTCAGTATTTACATGTGTCTCATGTTTCTTTCACATAAAATTATCATCTAAGTGTGCATCCATTTAAATATAAATGACTCTAGTTTCTCATTCTTTATGGCTAGGTAGTATTCCATATTATAGAAAAACCACATCTTCCTTATCCAATCTCCAACTGATGGACATTTGGGCTATATCTAAGTTTTAGCTTCTGCAAACAGTGCTGCTATGAACATGGCTGTGCATACATCACTGTGGTGTGATTCTTTTACTTCTTTTGAAAAGATACCCAGCTGAGGGATAGCTGGGTCAAATGAAAACTTTAGTCCTAGTTCTTTGAAGCATCTCCATATTGATTTTCACAGTGATTACACCAGTCTGCATTCCACCAACAATGGAGAAGTGTTCCTTTCCCCCAAAACCCCGTAAACATTTGTTATCAGTTCCTTTCTTGATAGAAGCCATTCTTTCTGGGGTGAGGTGGAATCTCAGTGTTGTTTTCCTCTGCATCTCTCCAATGACCAGTGATGTGGAACATTTTTTCATACATTTATTTGCTGCTTTTACTTCTTTGTCTGAGAAATATCTGTTCATTTCAGATGCCCACTTTTGAATTGTTTTTTTTTTTATTTTGGGTGCCTGATTTTTTTTGAGTTCTTTATATATTCTAGATAATAGACCTTTGTTTGAGGAGCAGCTAGTAAAAATGTTTCCCAGGTGGTAGGTTAACTCTCAGCTCTGTTGCTGATTTCTTTTGCAGTGTAGAAGCTTTTTAATACGATGAGATCCCAGGTGTTAATTCTTTGTGCTAGTTCCTGTGCTATTGAGAATCTATTCATAAAGTCTTTTCCTATGGCAATATCTTCAAGAGTTCTGCCTAACTTATCTTCCAGCAAGTTTAGTGTTTCTTTTTAATATTTACATCTTTAATCCACTTGGATTTTTCTTTAATGCTTGGTGAAAGATAAGGGTCAAGTTTTAGTCTTTGGCAGGCTGAAATCCAGTTTTTCCAATACCATGTATTAAAGAAGCTATCTTTCCTCCACTGAGGATGGTTGGTTCCTTCGTCAAAGACAAGATATCTGAGTATCTCTGGAATTGTTTCTGTATCTCCCAATCTCTTCCACTGATCCTCAGGTCTTTTTCTTTGTTAGTACCATGCTGTTTTACCACATTCTGTTTGTAGTATAGTTTCAAGTTGGGGGTTGTGGTACCCCCTGCCTTGTCTCCGATGCCTAGAATTTCTTTTGCTATTCTAGGTCTCTTCTGGTTCCAAAGGAATTTTGGGGTTATTTTCTCTAGCTTGTGAAATATACTGTTGGAATTTCAATTGGGATTGCATTGAATCTGTATAGCATTTTTGGTAGTAAATCCATTTTCACTACATTGAGTCTTCCTACCCAGGAGCAGAGGATGTATTTCCATTTTCTTATATCCTTTTGGATCTTTTTTACCAGAGTGTTGCAGTTTTCTGTATAGAGGTCTTTTGCTTCTTTTCCTAGATTGGTTCCTAGATATTTCATTTTTTGATGCTATTGTGAAAAAATTGTTTCCCTAATTTCTCTCTCAGTGAGTCTGTTGTTTGTGTAAAAGAAGGCTATTGATGTTTGAGTGTTGACCTTATATCCAACTATTCTGATGAAAGTGTCAATTAAGTCTAGAAGTGTTTTGCAGATTTTTTTGTCTTCTCTGTAGAGTTTCATATCATCAGCAAATAATGACAGTTTACCTTCTTCCTTTCCTATCTTTATTGCTTTAATTTCTTTCTCTTGTCTAATTGTTGTGGCTGTTTCCAGAACTACATTGAACAGAAATAGTTATAGTGGGCATCCTTGTCTTCTTCCTGATTTTAATGTAAAGATTTTCAGTTTTTAGCCACTTAATATGATGTTGGTTGTTGGTTTTTCACAGGTAGCCTTTATCAGTTTGAGATAAAGACCATCTATTCCAATTTTCTGTAAGTTTTTTTAAACATAATTCGTGTTTGATTTTGTGACTGCTTTTTGTGCATCTATTTATATGATCATATGGTTTTTGTCCTTAACTTTGTAAATATAGTGTATTACATTTATTGATTTACATATGTTAAACCATCCTTGCATCCCTGGAATAAGTCTGACTTGGTCAGAGTATATGATCTTCTTGATGACCCTCTGTATTCTGTTTGCCAGTATCTTATTAAGAATTTTTGCATCTATGTTCATTAAGAAGATTGCCTGTATTTCTCTTTTTTGGTTGGATGCTTCCCTGCCTTTGGAATCAAAGTAGCACTTGCCTCCGGGAATTAATTTGGAAGTATTATTTCCCATTCAATTTATTGAAAAGTTTAAATGGTAGTGGCAGTAGTTATTCTCTAAATGTCTTGTAAAATTCAGCAGTGAATCCATCAGGACCTGGGCTATTCTCCTTTGGTAGGCTTTTAATTACATTTCAATTTCACTGATTGTAACTGGTGTGTTTAGATTTTTTATCTTCTTTGTTCTACTTTGATATTTCATAAGTGTCTAGAAATCTGTGCAATTCTTCTGTTTTTTTAAATTTTGTTAGAGTATAATTTCTCAAAGTAGGTATTGATGATCCTCTGGATTTCTGCTTGATATGTTGTGATTTCACCTTTTCATTCCTAACTGCATGCATCTGAGCCTTTTCCTCCCTTTTTCTGACAAGGTTGGTTAATGTTTTATTAAATTTATTCATCCTTTTAAAAAACAAACTGTTTCATTGATTTTTTTTGTATCATTCTCTTAGTTTCCATTTCATTCATTTCTGCTCTGATCTATACAATTTCCTCCCTTGTATGAACTATGGGTTTTTCCTGCTCTTCTTTTTCTAGGAGCCTAAGATTCCTCATTAGGTTGTTTATTTGAGTTCATCTGTTTTCCTAGTATGGGCATGTACTGCTGTGAATTTTCCACATAGAACTGCTTTCTTTGTGTCCCATAGATTCCCATATGTTCTATCAGCATTATCATTTATTTGTAAAAACTGACTAATTTCTTCTTTAATTTGATCTGAGACCCATTGATTGCTCTGGAGAGTGTTGTTCAATTTCCATGTGTTTGTGAAGTTCCTATGGTTTATTATGCTATTCATCTCCAGCTTAATTTCACTATGGTTTGCTAATGTACATGAGTTAACCTCAATTCCTTTGCATTCATTTAAACATTTTCTGTGAACTAATATGTGGTCTAGTTTGGATAACAAAACCATATGCTGCCCAAAAGATTGCATATTCTGGTTTTGTGGGGTGGAACACTCTGCAGATGTCTATTAAGTCAATTTGTTCAAAACCTTGGTTCATTTGTAGTATGTTCTTCTTGATTTTTTTGTCTAGATGACCTATTTGTGATAGTGGGCTACTTAGGGCCCACTACAAATGTATTAGTGCTTATTGTTTTTTCATGTCCCTTAATATTTCTTTTATATAATTGGGGGCATTAATATTTGGTACATATATATTTATGATTGTCATCTCTTTCTCTTGGATTGTTCCCTTTACAAGGATGCAGTGGCCTTCTTTTTCTCTCTTAATTAGTTTTGGTTGGAACTTTACTTTATTTGTGATTAAGATAGCTACCCCTGCTTTTTTCTGGGCTCCTGTCACATGTAGAACTGTTTTCCATCCTGTCACTTTCAGTCTATGAGTTTCTTTTTGAATTAGGTGTGTTTCTTGTATACAACATATTGTTGGATTTTGCTTCTGAATCCATACTGTCGGTCTATTTCTTTTGATTGGTGAGTTGTGACCATTTACATTGATGGTTATAACTGATATGTATTTATTATCATTATCATGTTATTTTTCTGTAGTTGGTTCTTTATAATTCCCACCCCCTTTCCCTTTAGTTTATTGCCTTCCCTAATTGATTTGCTTTATTGGGCCTCATGTTATTGTGATCTTCACTTTCTTTTTCTAGGATATGACTCTTAGCATGACTCATAGACACTCTAATTTTCAGAATATCAGAAAGGAGAACTTATTAAATCAGCCACAACCCTTCAGCCTAAGTGATGAAATCAGCAACACAATCATATCATGCACAGTTTAGAAATTGTTCATTTGTGATAGTTATTAGTGTATCACCTTTAATCATGTGAAATAAATAAAAATCAAGGAGCAGCCCAAAATATATTTATAGTGAGTAAACACTTCAATGTAGAATCTTTACCCATCAGGATGTGGACTTAGAATGAGTTAGGAGGAGATAAATAGATAGCTTAGCAAATAGGAGAAGGTTTCAAGTGAAGCCAGAAGACACAGTATGATCACAAAAACTCTAGGAAATTGTTAAAGACAAGAAGGAAAGACAGGGTGCAAGAACAAATACAAGAATAGAACAATTCAACAGTAATAGGGAAGCTATAAATTGTACTTACTTTCCTTTGAAACTAATGACACTTGAGTGAAGGAAAAGGGAGAAGAAAAGAAAAAGAAAGAAGAAATGCAAGTTAAGGAAGGATCAGCAACAAAAGGGAGGTGAAGTGTAATGTGGTGGAGCAAGAGACTGAGTGGGAAAAAGAAAAAAAGATTAAAGGAAGAATTTGAGGAGTGGGAAAAAATACAAATTTGAAGATAAAAATTAAAAATGTTAAAATGTATGGAAAAAAATATTTGAAGAGACTCATTCAAGGTATAACTCTCCTGTCATAATAGAAAATATGGGCAGCAATGTTCAGAACTAAGTCAATGAGTCTCAGCTATACAACAGTAGAACCCTGAGATTCAGGCTGAATTCTACCTTCAAGGCCGAAGTTGAGCTCCCTGACCTCCTGAAGGGTTGAACTCCAGGCTCTACTCCAGGTTGCAGTTGTCCTTTCTCTGAAGATAGTCCAAATACTGATGGAAGTTGGTTATCCCTCCAACTTACCAACTATGGTGGTCTGATGTGTCTTTATTGCAGTTGTTCACTTCCATTCCATCTTCTGGAGCTCAGTAAAATGACCTTTAAAATGAACTGTGCCTCTGAAGTGTGGATCCAGGTACTGGCACAACCAATAGGCCTGAGAGCATGGGGTGGTATGTGCAGAGGCACCCATGCAACTGGGCAGTTCTCACCAGTCTGCTCTGATGAGGGCCCTGAGCCCTGGAAGTGGAGAAGGAGGAGCAGTGAGCTACCTGGGCAGCTGGACGGTTTTCACCAGTCTTCTTTGATGAAGGCCTGGGGAGCTGAAGGGTGGGGGAGTGGTGAGCTCCCCATTCAGCTGGATGTTCCTCACTGTTCCAGTGTGATGAAGGCCTGGGGCACTGGAGTTTGTGGGAGTGATGTTCTCCCTGTGCAGCTGGGAATTCCTCTGGTATGCTCAGATGAAGACCCAGAGCACTGGAGGGTGGGTATTCAGTGAGCTCCCCAGGCAGCTGGGTGTTCCTCACTGGTGTACTCTGAAGAAGGCCCAGGGTGCTGGAGGGTGGGGAAGCAGCAAGCTCCCATGCAGATGGACCAATTCCCTCCTATTTTTTAAATAAATCTCTCTTTGCATGGTCACAAACTGCTATCCTGTCTTATATATCTGATATTCTGTCTGGACATTCAAGGCTTCCATAATGGTCCTGAGTTCATCTATTTATTTTGTCTGTTTCTGTTCTAGAATCTCTAACCATATCTTTGATTGCGCTCACCATCTCTGTAGTTGTCTGTGAGACCGTTTCTCTTTTGAATTTTTCTAGAGCCTCATTCATCTGTTGCTTACTGTGCTATCAGTTCTGGGTGTCCAGGTAGTTGATTATCAGATTTTTTCCTCCTCATTTACCCCAGAATTTGCCTTTGCCAATCTGGAAGTCTGGGTTTTCACCTTGCTTATTTGCCTTCTCAATTGTATGTTTGTTGTTGGTGCTTTTTTTCATTTAATTAGTGGGTTGATACTTCAATATTGCTTATTGTAAGTATCTTTCTTGCTTGTATTTAAAAGCGTTATGGAATTGATTGCTTCTCAGATGTGTTCCAAATATAGCTTCTCTTCAGGTTTTAGGTCTGTAATGAATCTTTGGCAATCTCATTTTCAGTATTATGTGACGAACAACTGATTAGATCAGTTATAATGCCTTAGCTCAAGTGATAAAATCAGCAACAATAATAGCATCAAGCACAGCTTAGAGAATGACAATTTGTGGTAGCTATTAATTGTATTACCTTTAACCATGTGAATTAAATAAAAATTGAGGACCCACGCAAAATATGTTTATAATAATAAACTCTTCAATATAGCAACTTTGCCCTTTGGGATCAGAACTTAGATGGAGTTGGGGTGGGAGGGATATATCAGCAGAAAGACAGGGAAAAGTTAGAATTGAGGCCATAGTACACAGCAAGATCAGACAAACTCTGGGAAACTTTTGAAGACAAGAGGAAAGTCAGAATGAAAGAAAAAAGACAAGAACAAAACAAGCAAACAGCAAAAGGGAACTTAGAAACTGTATTCACTTTCCTATAAAACTAATGATAATTGAGAGAAAGAAAATGAGAGAAGAAAAGAAAAAGAAAGAAAAAAGAAATCTGACTTAGCACAAGAACAGGAACAAAAAGGAAGAGAGATGAAGAACAAGGTTGGGAGAGTAAGAGTGTGAGTGAGAGACAGACAGAGAGAAAGAAAAGAATGTAAGAAAATGAAGAAAAATGGAAAAAAAGAAAAAAATTAAAAATAAAAAAAGAAGTAAAAATAAGAGAAATATTACTGAATAAAAAGGCCTCCTTTAGGGTATGTCTCTGTTGTCACAGTAGACAATGTAGACAGCAGGGTACAGATCTAAGTCAATTAATTTCAGCAAGCCAGCAGCAGTTCACTATGATTCAGGCTGATTTCTGGCTGCAAGTCCCAAATTGAGCTCCTTGACCTCCTGCTGGATTGAACTGTGCAAGGTTGTACTCCAGGTTCCAGCTGTCCTTCCCCTGAAGGTAGTCCAGGTTCTGATGGGAAGTGCCGATCCCTCCAACTTACCAACTACGGTCATTTTTTGTGCCTTTATTGCAGTGATTTTCTTCACGTTTCCAGTGGGCTTCAATTTCCTTCAAGGAGCCCATACAGGCTGACTCTTTGATTTTAACCTCTGTTCTATCTTCTAGACCACAGAACAATGGCCTTTATGACCCTGTGCCTCTGGGTTTTGGATCCAGGTACTGGCACAGCCTGGAGTCTGGGCAGGGGTTGAGACCCACTGTGGTCCTGCAAGTGCCCATGTGGCTCAGACCTTCAGACGTGGGTGGTAAGTGAAGAGGTTTCTAGGAACATGCTAATGGTGGTTCACACATCTAGGCTTATTGGCTGTTAAGCTCCTTGGAGGTTCAGGGAGCATTGCTAATGGCTGACCATGTAACTGTTTTTTTCTCCCTTTTGAGACAGGTTCTCACTAAGTTGCCCAGACTAGCCTCTGAAATCTTGATGCTGGTGCCTCACCTCTCAGCTTCTCTCAAGTGCTGGGATTGAGTGTGCAGGAGTACACTATCATACCTGGCTAAAAAGTAGTTATTTCTTTTGTTCTCTTTCTGTCTCTCTCCATAGACACTTACCTTAGGACACTATAGATCATGGTCTTAATGTACTAGCCTTTTTGGAATATCATTCAGTGACTACCTTAAAATACTAACAGTTTACTTTCTTTCATTATAGACTTTTGCTGCTGCATGATGAAGGCTAACACAAGAAGCACTGGCAAAAAGTTTGTGACATGAAGGAAAGAACAGTAGCAGCCATCTTCAGGTTCCATTTTCAACTTTAAAGCTGCCATAAGAGTTATTAATATTCCAGGTTTCATATTCTTGATTTTAAATAGTGCCCTAGAGCATACTCTTTAATTTTTTATGGCTCTCTTTTTCAGCCCTCCTACTGTGGAGTGTCTTGCTAGTGATGAAAAATCTCTTGATTACTTATTGGCACTCCCCCACCAAAGGCAGAAATAAATGCTCAGTCACTTTCAACATAATCTTATATTTTCAGTACTCACTTTGCACTGGTTCAGTAGAATATTTCGTAGGTGGTTAAATTTAAATTCATTTTTCTTTTAATACAATGTTTTAAAATTTGCCTTTATGCCCTTAAACTGTATTATATTCTGCATAAATAATAGGATAATTTTACTAATGAAAAATCGAATATATACTATACACTTGGTATTTTTAATTATATTAATGACTTTAGATAACCATAGTCTTTATGATTTTGTGAATAAATTTCCAAAATAACTTTGCTCAATAAAGTGCTTATGTGGTGGGAGATTTTAAGCCCTACACCATTTACTCAAAATAAATTCAACTCATCTTTAAATGGTGCAGTCAATGATTTGTTTTATTTATTGTAGGAGTTAATATAATAATCTAAAAAAACCAAAATAAAGACTTTCATTAATTCCTCACTTGACTTATGTACACTTATAAAAATTTAAGAAGGCCTCTTTGAAGGAAAATTGCATTTCCTAAACTCTCTTAGTGCTTTTCTTTTCTTTGGTCCCTGTGGCCTTCTCAGGATGTTCAGTTACTATGTTGAAGATATGGAATCAATTGTAAGTTGTGATCGCCTATTGTGGTGGTACTGGTGCTTAACCACCATAGGAATGAAAGGAGAAAGGTGGGAAATTAATTAACAAAGACTCCAAATAATAGAATCTGGTACTCTTCTAAGTACTTGCTTTCCTTTTCTAGTGAAAGTAAAAAAGGACACAATGTCATGAATAGAACTAGCTTCTTTGAATTATTTTTAAAAATTCCAAATGAAAACAAAACAAACCCAAAAACACTTCAAGCATCCTCCTGACCTGACTAGAAAATTCTGCACTCTTTGAGAGATCATGGAGTGTACTGATAACCCTACCTTTCTTCACAAAGGCCTTTTAATTATGTTTCAAATAATTCTGTGTTTTAAAAGTTGAAATTGAGAAAATCATGCTTGAGTTCCTTTGTGTGGCAGAAAAACATGTTGCAAAATCCAACTTTAATTGTTCATTGATTTACTTACAGAAAAAGTAGTTTATTCATACAATTTAAATTCCAAATGGTTAAAAAGGACACATATAGAAAAGCATATTTCTATATTCCTATTCTGATACCCAGTACATCTTTTCAGACATAGTAATGTTATTTCTTTTTTATGTATTCTTCCAGTTATATTGTGTACATTTGCAGTATGTGTGTATATGCTTTCTTCCTCACAATAAATATATGTATATACATGTCTATATATTGTACTCAAATTCATTATATATTTATTGAGCCATTTCTATATGACACTCATTATTTTAGAAACTATTGAGAATGCAGTGAACAAAATACCTCTATTCTCATGTTACCATTCTGATGGGAGTAGACATATAAGAAACCAAAAGTGGGCCAGGGATTTAACTTAGTGGCTCTGCTGCCTGCCTTGCAAGCAAGCACAAGGACCCAAGTTCAATCCACAGTAAAAAAAAAAAGTAACCAAAAGCATAGTGAATATGTTAGTCATCCCTCAGTATTCATTGGTTCTAGACTCCTCCAGCAGATACCAAAATCTGCAGATAGATGCTCAAGTCCCTAATAAGAAATGGCTAATATTTGCATAAAACCTGTATGCATCTTCTTGTTTACTTTAAATCAACACTAAATTACTTATATAACTTTAACAATGTAAATGCTATGTGAATAGTTATTATGCTGTGTTGAAATAGTCCAATATTTTTGGTATATGTTAGATGTACTTATATTATATATAATATTGTGATACTGAGGATAGAACTCAGGGCCTCACACATTCTAGGCAAGTTATTATTTCTGAGCTACAGCCCAATTTTCTTAAAAAATTTGAGACAGAGTCCATAAGTTGCCAGGCTGGACTTGAACTTGTGATCCTATTACCTTAGTCTTCAATAACCTGAGATTACAGATATGTACCACCACTCCCAGATGTTTAAAACTTTTTGATTCATGGGTTGGTAAATCTGCTAATACAGACAGTATGCTGATTGTGTACAATATGTTAGATTAAAAGTGATATTCTACAGAGGACACAGAAAGTGAGGTTAATAGTGCTAAGCCATGGTACATGGATAGATTTAGAATTTTAAATACTGTAGAATGGTTAGAATAGGCGTTCTTTAAAAAAATCTTTTGTTTTATTCGTGCACATTTGCAGTCCATAATGATAACAATCATGTTGAGGAGTTGGTACATGTACATAATACATCTTCGTTATTTTTTCATTCTCTTCCACTTTCCTCCTTCCTCCCTTCCTCCATCTCTTGGACAACTTCCCTTTTGGGAAAGATATATCTCAAGTAAGTAACACTTAAGCGAAGACTTGAAAGAGGTTGAAGAGATTTTCTTGTATATATCTGGAGAATATAGCAGAGGAAACAGTTAAAAAAAAAAGACCTTAAAGTATGTACGTCATGCTTAGTATCTTCTAGCGATAGCAAAGTGTTCAGTATGATTGGATCTGAGTCATTCAAAATGAAAACAGACATGAAGGAGGTCAGAGGAGAATTATTGGCTCAGTTTAAGTGACTGGAGAACCACTGGGGGTGTGCTGAGCATTGGAATGATATTGTCACACTTAGGTTTTAAGAAGATAATAGCTCATTGTGATGAAAGGGTGGAAGCAGGGGGGAAAGTCAAGGGGCTATTGGGTGAATACAGGGAAGCCATAATGGTAGTTTAGACCACAGTGGTAGCACTGGTGAGAGTATGCATATATTTCCAGGGGAGAATTAAGAAGATTTCCTGACCGATTGGATGTGGGGTGTGAAAGAAAGAAGGGAGTCAAGAACAACTCTATTGCTTAGATCTAAGTAAATGGAATATGTAATTGCCACTATGAAGGGAAAAATCTTTTGAGAGGCCTGAAATTTATACAGAATATGGGAGCCCTCTTTAGAAAATTAATATAAAATTCTAGAAACAAAAGTAGATACTAGGTAAAAATGAGTATAAAAACAAAACAAAACAAAATGAAAAAATTATGTGCTTGAAACATTTCTATCTGCTATTATTTTTCTCTGCATATTCATATTTAATGTGATCTGCTTTTGCTTCACACATATGATGCTTTATCTTTCTGAGTGTATCATTAAGCATTTTATGTTTTATTCTTCAGTCTCAATTTCATTCATTTTTTTCCTGTTAGTTTTGTCTTTAAGTTATATGTTGGATACTTTTTTCCATGTCTAGCAATTCTCAGCTGATGACAAAAATTCTTTGCTTTACCAAATTTTGAGCCTTCTCTTAGGCTCATATGTTTACTTAGTTTCTTGTAAAATCCAGTTTTAATAAAGAAACTGCTAAGTCAGTTTAGTGAGGAGTCTTCATTTTTTACCATGCTCCTAGTTTGCTCAACCTATTCTGTTGATAAAAAATCCTGATTGGTTGATTTAGCCAGAATTCTCCTTTCCATTAATATTTCCTCCTAGTAATTTTCCATCTACTGACCCCTATCCTGCTTACTGGCTATAAATTATCCCATACTGCATTTAGAATTGAGCCTAATCTACCTTGCTGAAAAATTCCACTGCAATAGCCTCTATATTTATTCCTATGGGTGTAAATAAAGCTGACCTAACCATGATTGAACAAAGAGGGCTGAATAATGGGTTTTTTTAAAAACATTGTCTGCTTATGTGTGAAAGCATTGTTTTTAATTCAAAGCCTGTGTGTAGCTTCTCTATTGGTTGTGTGGGAGGGCTCTTCGTTGATAACCGTTCATGTCTGTATTTCAGGTATTTTTTTTCTTGGGCTCATAACTTTTCTAGAGACATTAAATCTCTTCCTTGGAGGATAAAATATTGACTTCCTGTGTAAGGCAAGCTTAGTAAGGGAGGCATTGAATTTAGCATATGGTACTTCTGTTTTAAGTGAAGTATCCATGTCCACAGTTCCTAATGTCTTCCATTTCAGTGGTCCTCTATTTTTCTCTTATAACAGTAGAATAGCCTTCCAGACTTCTGTAGAATTAGAGAAAGGGCAATTTCTTAGATCTGGAATGCAATAATGGAGATTTGTAGACTAAACAGTTTTACACAAATATCTTAATTCTCATTGTCTTAATCTTCTTAATTACAAGGCTACCCAGTTGCATCAACTCCTGAACCTTTCAGGGAAACTGCATTTTAAACTTGGATTATTAATTTTCTCCACTGACAGTTGAGATTTTCATGCAACTAACTAAACTGACATGAATCTACATTTTCTATTTCAAAAATTGTTGCTTTTATTTCTTTTAATGCTTTTCTGTTTTTTAGGTTTATGTTTCAAAAATTTCACTCAACTTAAGTGAGTCTGATTCTGAGAATTAAAATAAGATTGCTGTATCCACTTCACCAGCTCTTCCACACCTCGTTTGGATCTGACATTTCAATAGTTTATCTGTTGTTATATTTTGACCAAGAGTTATAATTGGATTAATTTTCCAACGTAATCACCACTACCCTTACCACCACCACAAATAACAAACTTACCTATCATTTATTACATGAAAATTGATTGCAGACAAGAGAATAGCTTCATGTCAATGATTTGATAATTATGAATTGAGAATCTATTATGCACCAGGCAAAATGTTAGCCATTAAGAATTTAGAAATAAACAATGCATATTATCTATCTTCATGAGAATTACAGTTTAGAAGATGTAGCAGTATTACAGACAAAGATGTTTTTATAATATCATAAATATGCACAAAATTCAAGTATAACCCAGATGAAAGCATCACTAACCCTATTCATGGAAGATTCCTAGAGGTACTGATCCTGAGACAAAATATGAGAGACAAAGTATCATATCTTGTTATTTAGGTAGTACAGATATTATTAATTTGCATTATATAAATTAAATCCTCCACACTCCTGATTTTAATTTTACAGCTCTTTTGATAGAATCACAATATTACAATTTTCAGATTTTTATAAATCTAGGAAATAATCATTAAAGGCATTTAACAAGAGAAGAGTTAGTATTATATACATAACACCACTTATGACATACTTATAAAAATTGAATCTAAATCAGATAAAGACTCTACATCTAATTCCAAGTTTATAGAAAATACAGGAAGACAGAAAACTAAGATCAGTGGCATGATAGAGATACAATCAGGGCTTTTTAGAGATCAATAGTGTACATGACCATATAGTGTTAGCCACAAGTCTAGCTGTATGATTTTTACAAATAGTCCTTAGCAATTTGAGTTCAGTGAAGCAGAAATATTTCACTTTTAGAAACAAAAATGTGGAGACCAATGGGGAACTCACTACTCCTTCACCCTCCAGTGCCCCAGGCCTTCATCAAAGCAAACTGGTGAGAACCACCCAGCTGTGTGTGTGCCTCTGCAGCATCCCCCACCATCCATGCTCTCAGGCCTCTGGGCTGTGCTGGTACCTGGATCCACACTACAGAGGCAGAGGTCATCTTAAAGGCCATTGCATTGAGTTCCAGAAGATAGAATGGAAGTGAAAAACTGCAATAAAGGCACATCAGACCTCCATAGTTTATAAGTTGGAGGGATAACCACCTTCCATCAGAAATTGGACTATCTTCAGGGCAGCTGGAAACTGGAGTAGAACCTTGCAGAATACAACACTGCAAGAGGTCAGGGAGCTCAACTTGGGCCTCACAGCCAGACTTCAGCCTGAATATCAGTGGTCTGCTTTTGGTTAGTTGAGACTAACTGACTTAGTTCTGTGCATTGCTGTCCATTGTGACAGCAGAGATATGTCCTGAAAGAGGCTCTCAATTTTTTTCTTTCTTTTCCTCTTATTTTTAATTATTAATTTTTATTTTTAAAATTTAATTTTTTACCATTCTTCAAATTCTTCCTTTTTTCTTTCTTCTTTTCTCACTCAGTTTTCTGCTCCCCAAAGTTACTCTTCATCTCCATTTTTGTTCCTCTTCCTGTCACAGTTCTTTTTCTTTTTTTCTCTCTTTTTCCTTCACTCAAATGTCACTACTTTCAAAGGAAAGTGAGTACAATTTTTAGCTTACCTATTACTTTTAAATTGTTCTATTCTTGTCTTTGTTCTTGCACTAGGAATTTCCCTCTTGTCATCAACAGTTTCCTAGAATTTGCATGATCATCCTGTGTGCTCTGACTTTACTTGAAACCTTCTTCGATTCTATTACATGTCTATTCCTCTCCTCTTAACTCCTTCTAAATCACCATCCTGAAATGTAAAGTTACTATAATGAAGAGTTTATTCATTATAAACATATTTTGGGCTGGTCATCCATTTTGAATTAATTCACAAGGTTAAAGGTTAGAGGAGATAGATTAATAACTACCACAAATGGTTAATTTCTAAGATGTGCTTAATGCTATTGTGTAGCTTATTGTATCAATTGGGCTAAAGGTTTATGGTTGATTTAATGAGTTCTCCTTCCTGACATTAAAAAAATGAGAGTGTCTATGGGTTATTAGACTCAAAACCAAAAGAAAAGCTATACCAGAAAGATAAAATACTAACCCATGAATTAAACCAAGGACAACCCAACAACAAAAATAAAAATGAGTAGATACTTAAGCAAGGCACAAATACAGACTTCCAGTTCAGCAACAGCAAATTCTAGAGGAAATGAAGTGGAAAAGTCTGACAAGAAATCACCAGGATGCCCTGAACTCATAGTATAGGAAGTACCAAAATAGATCAATCAGGCTGTAGAAAAATTCAAAACAGAAATAATTTTCCAGATAACTACAGAGATGGTGAGGGTAATGAAAGACATGATTAGAGACTCTAGAACAAAAACAGATAAAAAATAGATGAGCTCAGGAACCTGATAGAAGCTATGAATGCCCTGCATAGGAAAGAAATGGAAACCATGAATGCCCAACATAGGAAATAAATGGAATCCATGAAACAGATTCAAAGAGATATCCAGAAGATTAAAAACTCTGTAGAAAGCCTTAGCAGCAGAATGAATGGAAAGACAGAATTTCAGATATACAAGATAGGATTGCAGTCAGTGACCATGGAAAAAGACATCTCTTAAAAACAGTAAGGGACCATGACAAATCAATCCAACAACTCCTAGTTGATGCAAACAAGAATAATATATGACTGATAGGAATCCATGCAATAGCAAGAGAAAGTACAAATGACTAAAAACTGTTTACAGAATTGATGACAGAAAACTTCCCAAAAAGAAGGAAAGTATTTGACATATGTATGAAGCATATAGGACTCCAATTTACCATGATCAAAAAAAATCTACACCAAGACATATAATAGTCAAGATCCCAGAAACTCAACAAGAAAAAAATGCTACAAGCAATGAGAGAACAGAAACAAATCACATGCAAAGGAAAGCCCATCAGAACCACAGCAGACTTTTCAACACAAACACTCAGGTCAAGTAGAGACTGGAGTGAGATATTTCCAGCTCTAAAAGAAAACAACCTCCAACCTAGACTAATGTATCCTGCAAAACTCTCTTTCAAAATTGATGGGTGAAGAAGATACTTCCATGACAAAGAACACATGAGAAACTCCATGAATAGAAAACCAGGGCTAAAAACATTTCTAAATAACATCCTACAAAAAGAAAATGAAGGTTACAACTACCTGAGGCCCAAAAGAGCATGTCAATTAGGCAAAGTAAGCAACTAAAGGGAGAGGGGGAAAAATTAAAAAGAGCCAACAACAGGAAAATAGCATGGCAATGATAAATTCATGCATATTAGTTATAATAATCAATGTCAATGGCCACCATTCACCAATCAAAAGAAATAGACTGGCTAAAAAGAAACTGTCAATCTGAAAGTGACAGGATGGAAAACAGTTCTACATGTGACAGGAGCCCAGTAAAAAGCAGTAGTAGCAATCTTATTCACAAAAAATTAAATTTCAAACCAAAACTAATTAAGAGAGAAAAAGAAGGCCACTACATTTTGTAAAGGGAACAATCCAAGGGGAGGAGATAACAAACATAAATATATATGCACCAAATATTAAGGCCCCAAACTATATAAAACAAATATTAAGAACATGAAAAACTAATACGTACTAATACAATTGTAGTTGGGGACCTAAATATCCCACTATCACAAATAGATCATCTAGACAAAAAAAAAAAAAAAAAAAAAAAAAGTCAACAATGTAATACTAGAACAGAACCAAGCTTTTGAATGGTTCTACAGTGTTGCAGCCCATAAAATTAGAATATACTTTCTTTTCAGCTACACATGATTTGTTCCCCAAAATAGACCATATATTAGCTCATACAGCATGTTTTAAAAAATGCAAAGGAATCAAATTTATCCCATGTATATTATCCGACCATAGTGCAATTAAGCTGGAGATCAGTAGCATAAGGAACTGTAAGAACTTCACAAACACATGGAAATTGAACAACACACTCCTGAACAATCAATGGGTCACAGAGCAAATTCAAGAAGAAATTAGATAAGACAACATACAGGAATCTAGGGGACACAATGAAAGCAGTTCTATGTGTAAAATTCATAGTAGTGAATATCCACACTAGGAAAACAGAGTGAGCTCAAATTAAAAATCCTAATGATGAATCTTAGGCTCCTAGAAAAAGAAGAGCAAGAAAAACCAAAGCTCATACACGGGAAGAAATTATAAAGACCAGAGCAGAAATCAATGCAATGGGAACTAAGCAAATGATACAAACAAATCAATGAGTGGAACAGTTGTTTTTTTCAAAAGAATAAATATAGTCTATAAATCCTTAGCCAACCGTGTCAAAAAAGGAAAGACTAGATCTATGCAATTAAGATTGAGAAAGGTAAAGTCACAACAGATCTAACAGAAATCCAGAGGATCATCAATACTTACATTGAGAAATTGTACTCTAATAAAATTGAAAACACAGGGATGAGGATTTAGCTCAGTGGTTCTGCTGTCTGCCTTGAAAGTGCAGGGACCTAAGTTTGATCTCTGGTACAAAAAAATAATGAAAAAATGAAAGCAGAAGACAGATTTCTTGACACTTGTGAATTACCAAAGTTTAATGAGGAACATTAAAAAATAACCCAAATATTATCATTGAAATTGAAAATGTTATTAAAATTTTACCACCTAAGAAAAGCCCAGGTCCTGATGGATTCACTGCTGAATTTTAAAAGACATTTAGAGAAGAACTATTGCCATTACTCTTCAAACTTTTCAATGAAATTGAAAGGGAAGCAATACTTTCAAATTCATTCCTGGAAGCAAGTGTTACTTTGATTCCAAAACCAGGGAAAGACCCAAACAAAAAAGAGAAATACAGGCCAATATCCTTAATGAACATAGATGCAAAAATCCTCAATAAGTTACTGACAAACAGAATGCAGAAAGTTGTCAAGAAGATTGCACATGCTGACCAAGTCAGTTGTATTCCATGGAAGCAAGGATGGTTCAACTTATGTAAATCAATACATGCAATACACTACATTAACAGAATCAAAGGCAAAAACCATATTTTCCTCTCAATAGATGCAGAAAAATCACTTGGTAAATTTCAACACCGATTCACAATAAATCCCTGCAGAAAATTGGAATAGATGGTCTTTATCTCAACTTGATAAAGGCTATCATGAACAACCAACCACCAACATCATATTAAATGCAAAAAATTTAAAAACTTCATGCTAAAATTGGAAGGAGACAAGGATGTTCACTATCACCACTCCAGTTGAACATAGTTCAGGAAACCTTAGCCACAGCAATTAGACATTAGAAATAAATTAAATCAATAAATATAGGAAAGGAATAATTTAAACTGTCATAATTTGCTGACAATATGATACTCTACATAGACCAAATAACACTTCCAAAAGACATCTAGACTTAATTGACACTTTCAGCAGAGTAGCTGGATGCAAGGTTAACACTCAAAAAATCAATAGCCTTCTTGTACAGAAATAACAGACTCACTGAGAGAGAAATTAGGGAAACAATTCCTTTCACAATAGCATGCAAAAAATCATGTATCTAGGAATCAATCTAATGAAAGAAGCAAAAGACCTCTGCACTAAAAACCACAGCACTCTGGAAATGCAAACCCAATTGAAATTCCAGCAGTATAATTCACAGACCTAAAGGAAAAAAAATCCAAAAATACATTTAGAACTAAAGTGATCTAGCATAGCAAAAGCAGCTCTAGGCAATAGGGACATGACAGCAGGTATCACAATCCCCAACTTGAAACTATACTGCAAATCCAGAGTGATAAAAACAGCATGGTACTGGCAAAGAAAATGACCCAAGGATCAGTGGAATAGATTGGAAGATACAGCAACCACTCCAGATGTACTCAGCTACTTCATCTCTAACAAAGGAGCCAACCTATCCTAAGTGGAGGAAAGATAGCCTCTTTAACAACTGGTGTTGGAAAAACTGGGTTTCAGCCTGCCAAAGATTAAAACTTGACTCTTATCTTTCACCATGCATTAAAGTAAAATCCAAGTGGATTAAAGATCTAAATATTAAAACAGAAACACTAAACTTGCTGGAAGATAAGTTAGGCAGAACTCTCAAAGACATCAACATAGGAAAATAATTTATGAGCAAATCCTCAATAGCATAGGAACTAGCACAAAGAATCAACAACTGCATCTCATCTTATTAAAATGCTTCTGCAATGCAAAAAAGAAATCACAAACAGAGCTAAGAGAGAAACTATCATATGGGCAAATTTTTTTACCAGGTGCTCCGCAGACAAAGGACTGTTATTTAGAATATATAAGAACTCAAAAAAAATCAGGCCCCCAAATAGAAAGACCCAATTAGGAAATGGGCATCTGAAATGAACAGACATTTCTCAGGCAAAGAAGTCAAAGCAGCAAATAAATATATGAAAAAATATTCAGCGTCATGGCTCATTCAAGAGATGCAGATGAAAACAACACTGAGATTCCACCTCACCCCAGAAAGAATGGCTGCTTTCAAGAAATCAACCAATACCAAATGTTGGAGGGGTTGTGGGGAGAAACCCTTTTCAATTGTTGGTGGGAGTACAGAGTACTGCAACAACAGTGGAAATAATTATGGAGATACCTCAAAGAACTAGGATTAGAGGTTCCATTTGACCCAGCTATCTTTCCAAAAGATATCTTCTGTGGGTATCTTTCCAAAAGAATTAAAGGAATCATGCCACAATGATTTATGCACACCCACGTTTTTTTTTCAGCTTTAATTGAGTTTATTGGTACATTTTAGGGATGCAGTACAGTTACATTCATTGTTGGGATTTTGTACCTCTACATGACAAGTCTTGATTCTCATTTTTTCCCCTTACCTCTGCCCTCCCTTCACCCCCTTCTCCCCTCCCCATCTACAAACTCTTTATTTTCATCTTTTCATTCTCTCACATTTTTTTCTTTTCCATTTTTACTCTTCCCCTACCCATCCCACCTTCCCTACACTTTTAGCTCCTTTGTTCCCATTTCTAAATGTCAGTAATCTTATTAGAATCTTATGCATTGTTGCAGATTATTTAC
>NW_022900951.1:74729146-74774136 GCF_012274545.1 Fukomys damarensis
TCTGCTAGTTCCCGTGCTACTGAGGATTTGTTCATAAAGTCTTTTCCTATACCAATGTCTTCCAGAGTTCTGCCTAACTTACCTTCCAGCAAGTTTAATGTTTCTGTTTTAATATTTAGATCTTTAATCCATTTGGATTTTAATTTAGTGCATGGTGAAAGATAAGGGTCTAATTTTAATCTGTGGCAGGTTGACATCCAGTTTTTCCAACACCATTTATTAAAGAGGCTATCTTTCCTCCACTGAGGATGGTCAGCATGGTACTTGCAAAGAAATAGGCCTGAGGATCAGTGGAACAGACTGGAAGACACAAAAACAAATGGAGATTTACTCAGCTACCACACCCACGTTTTTAACAGCACAATGTATAATAGCTAAAACTTGGAAACAGCCCAATTGACCATCATTTGGAGACTGCACAAAGAAGATGTAGGTTTTCTATAAAATGGGGTACTATTCAGCCATAAAGAGTCAGAAACTAGAGTCATTCATAGGAAAATGGATGCATATCGAGGCCTTACTCTTTAGTGAAATAAGTAAGACACACATGTGTAAATACCAAATAGTTTCTCTGGTGTGAAAAACTAAAAGTGTAAATATGATCCAAATGGTATAATTGACAATGTGAAATAGGAAGAAAAGGACTAAAGCTGTAGGGGAAGTGAGAAGGGTAGGGGAAGTGAATTAAGGGAGAAGAAATATGAGAAAAGTAGAAAATGGAAACAAACTTTTTCAAGAGGGGAGGGTGCAGTGGGTGAAGGGAGCACAGGTGTATGGGAAAAAATTAGAAGCAAGATCTGTCATGTAAAGGTATAAGAACCCATCGATGACTGTAACTGTACTGTATACTTAAAATGTACCAATAAACTCACTGAAAACAAAAAAGAAAAAGAAACAAAAGTGTGATAAGGTCAAAGTAAATTTGGTGTATCAAAGTTATACCTTCTCTTCATCTCTCAGGATTTTGTGAGTAAAACAGGGTAAGCTATTCAAAATACATAAAGATCTTTGGAAGAAAAGTCCTTATTAAATATGAAATGATATTAGCTATGTGAGATGTGTTTTATATAGCTTCTTTATTTGATTCTTGTATTACACGTCATTCATTTTCCTTTGATTCATTCTTCATGAGTAACATGATTTTCCTAAAATGTGATATTATCCTGTTTTAAGAAACTTCAAAATAAATCCACACTTTGTGATGACTATGATCACAAAAATAACACACATGTCAAAATTTGAAACTTTTTTTCTTAATTGAAATTGAAAAGCAACTTATTATTTCCATCAAAATCCACACAAGGAATTTCCAAATATCAACTATTTTAAACTGTAAGCTAGATTCCATTCAAAAGTTAAGGACAAATAAATATTTATTCCATACTGTAACAGTTCTTATTTTAATCCCAACACAGATGTTAAACTCTAGGGATTTAAGCATTGATAATATAAATTCTTATGAAGCATTTAGAACATATGAGGCTGCTGTGTAACTCAGTATATATTTTTTAGAAAGTTTGAGGATATGGATTCAATTCCCAGAACTTCAAAAAAAATTCCTTGATTGAATAAAAACCACTTAAATGAGATTCTATTAGACATTCAGAAACATGTTTAGGCAAATAGAGAATTTCATGGATAAAAGGAAAACATGAAGGCAAGGGTGGAGGGCCAATTGATGAAAAGTTTTATTTCTCAAGTTAAGGGAATTCAGAGTTGAACATGTGGGTAAATTGAAACCCCAACAAGATTTCATTAGTGAAGTGACATGACCTAATTCGTGTTAAAAATCACACAACAGTGTAGCAAAGGGACTTGTGTTAGTTACTTTTCTCTCCTTGGTGAGACAAAATATCCAACACCCCAAATTAAAGAGTAAAGGTATATTTATCTCACAGTTTGTAGAGGGTTCAGTCCATAATTGTCTGGCTCCAACACAGCGTGGCAGAGGGGCAACAATTTATGGTGGGGAAGGTAGCAAAGCAACAAGGGTCCTTAAAACAGTGTCTTTCTGCCCCTTTATTCATATCTTGATTACGAGGATTAAGTTAATGTCAAATCAATCATCATACAGGTTTAGTAATCACAGTCTTAATCCCAGCACCACACATTCTAGATTCAGTCATCTCTGAAAAAGCTCTATGTCTACATGAGTCTTTAGAGGGACATCTAGACACAAGCCATAACTTTCGGCCTATAGCCACCTAAATACTCATGCACATATTTTTTTGCAAAAGGCATTTAGTGCATCTCTAAGAGTTACAATAGTCCCAACTATTTCAGCATTCCTGAAAATTCCAAGTCCAAAGTCTCCTCTGAGATTTAAGGCAGTCTTAGCTGTAAGCCCCTGTATAAATGAAAATAAAATGAAACACTTCTAACATTCAATGGCACAAGATGTACATTTCCATTCCAGAAGTTACAAACATGGAGCTATAAAAGAATGGGACCAAAGCAAGTGCAAATCCAGTAGGGGAAACATTAAATCCAATAATTTCATTTCCAGCATCCCTGTCAATCTGTGGCAAGTTGTAAATTCCAAAGGACTCATGTACCTCCACCCTGATGTCACTGCAAATTGTAGTAGCTCCTACAGCTTATTTCTTGAGTGAGTTCTATCTCTTGGCAGCTTTGCTCAGAAGAGCCACACTCCTGGCTTCTCCAAACTTCTGGAGTCTCCACTGCCCCTTTGGCTTCATGCTCGCAGCTTCACACACTCCCTCTTGGGGACATACTGCCAAGCCTCTCTGGCTTTCTGCAATATTTTCTGAATCTTAACCCCATAACACTTGAATTCTGAATGTGCCTGAAACCAGTGCCATGTGGATGAGGACAAGGTCTGCTGCCAGCTGGAGCAGTATCCAGGCTTTGCTTGTTCTATGCTGTAGGGGTTGAGTGCTTGCATTGCTGAGCACTCTGAATTCAATTCCAAGGAACAAATTCCCTAGGCTGTGGCCATTCTGGTACTTGGTGCTCTGGGATTTTTTCTCAAAGCAAAATCTTTTACTTATGCAGTTTTGAGGCTGTAAAAGGTGGAGTCCTGCTGCTTCTTATGATGCTCTTAGGTTCTTTTCTATTCTCCTGTTCCTTCTCATCAATCAAGATCTCCTCTTCTCTATCTTTTGACATTACAACTTTACTGGAGCTCCCTTGCTAGCCAAGCTCAAAATGTTTGAAATCATTCTTCTGGGCTCTTGGCTCTTGATTCTCAACACAGATGTGGCTAAAAGTTCCCAACAGTTACCATGCCACCACTTCAACATTAGACTGTATTGAAATTTCTTCTGATGATAATTAGTCTGCCACCCTCAATCTCAGACTCAGGTAAGGTCTCTGGACATGAGTAAAATTCAGACAAACTTTCTGCCAAGTGTAACACACATCATCTGGAGTCCAGTATCCATTGCAGGCCTTCTTCCCAGCAGAAACCTCCTGAGGCTGGTCTTTGTGAGTTATTTGGTCTTCTGAGCTCTGACCAGAATCTTCCCTATAGTACATCCCAGATGTTCCAGCTTTTCTTTTTCAACTGGCATCTCCAAATATTTCCTAAATCTTCCCCCTTCCACAAGCCAGTTTCAAAGGTTCTTGATCCACATAACCAGGTAATGTCACATGAATAAACCCACTTCTCTGGTACCAAATTCTCTCTTAGTTACTTTTCTCTAATTGATGAGACAAAATACTTGACACCCAAAGTTCAGGGAGTAGAGGTTTATTCAGCTCACACTTTGTAGAGGTTTTAGTCCATAGCTGGCTGGCTCCAAGTCAGAGTACCAGATGAAAGAGGGGTGTCACATAGGAGAAAAATTTCATGGCAACAAAAGCAACAAGAGAATTTTAACAGAATCTTTTTACACCTTTTATCTTATCCAGAGTACTGGGATTAAAGTATCTTGGGTCAATGAGAGCACTGATTTAATAATGACACACCTTAATCCAAGCATCGAACACTCTAAATTTAGCAACATCTAAAAAGCCCTATGACTTCATAGGTTTTGAAAAGTCAAAATCTATTTTGTCTTGAGCTAATGTATAGCCACTTTGGGTACATTGTACAATATAATGTGTTAACTTGAAACTTTTTGTGTATATATGTAAGAAACAGGTATATCTTTGGACTTTTAAGAAAAGTCATCAGAATAATCATCTTCTAGCTGGAGAGTTTATTTCACTTGCATTTATAGTAATTTCTGAGCTATTTTGATATTTGCTATCTTATGTATTTTCTATTTATGTTATTTTTTCACTAATTTGTTTGCATTTTCTTATATTTTGGACTGACTGATTTTTTAATAGAAAAACTTTAGTGGTTATCCATCTATTTTAACATGTTTACCTTAATTTAGCAAATTATAATCAGTCAACATTGTTATTTTATACCTGGAGTGCATGAAGACATCAGAATGCTTTTGTTCTTTTCACTCTTCTAATGCTACATAACTGTAGTGGTAGTGAAAATCTGTACTTTCCTTCTGACTTTATTGGAAGTGTTTCACTGCTAATCCTTGTGATAATTTATATGAAATTATAGAAGTATTTTCTGTTCAAATCATATAATTTTAATCACATAATTTTTGTTTTACTGAAGCAGTGATAACTACCTGGATTGTTAGGAATGGTTCTGAAAAAGATTATAGTCTTAATGAGAAAAAGTGACATATCTGATTAATTTGATCTGCTTGGGCATGTGGGAGGAAGTATAGAAGGATATATATCATATCACCTAGGAAGGCATTAGGCAATGATGAAATGTGGCAAAAACAACCATACTTTGATTTTGGGTGAGTATTAGGGTAAGGAAACCTGCAGTACAGAAGGCTTTTTAGAAGAAACAGAAAAATAGTTCTTTAGGAATAGCAGATAGTTAGATTAACAATGACACTAATTCTTGAGGAAAAAGTAATAGGCTAGGTAGACATTTTTCAAAAATATATTATTTTTATTTGAATTTCTTTTTTCTTATGGCTTCCTTTAAGACAGAAAAAATAATTTGTATGCCTCTCTTTAAGAAGCTCCTGTAACTTTTTATATATTTCCCCTAGGTTAATGAGATCAGGAAGTCACTTGTTGCTTTGTATTATCTGTTTTATTGCTTCCCTTCATAAGGGTGAATGATAGAGAGTTGAATGTAGTGCACCTTGGAGTCAATGCAGAAGGATATTACCTACATACTAGTCAGCAGCCAAAAATCACAAATTAATAGACTAGTGAATTTGTAAATACCTAGTTCTTCACGTAGTTCTCAATTTTCACCTAATGCTGCACTTTTGAAAGTTTCATTAATAGTTCCTTTAGGATGAATAGGGTGAATGTGTTTTATGGCTGTACAAAGTGAAGAAGTACAATTTGCAATTCTTAAAAACATTCACTCTGGAAAATGGAATCTAAGTGATATTTAAATTCCCCTAAACATTATTATTTGGGGTTTAAGAACCAAATCCATGGAAAATTTATTAACAAAGTACTTATTATTTAATGAATACTTAATCAAAATTATGGCTCTGGAACAAGCCTCTTATTTGTCTTAGAATCAGGGTATGCATACCTCTATCACTCTAGATAAGGGAGAAATGAAAAGCAAGGAAGGAACTTTCTGGCAGGAAAGAAACTATATACATTTAATGGAGAAATATGGTTGAAAAAATCATTAGTACTACAAGAAATTATTATCCATACTTGACCTCTTCCTGAAAAAAGGATGCTCTACTTTATGGTAAGGAATATTCTGTTCAGAAAAAGTAAACATTGGAGTTTGGGCAAGAATAATTCAGACAGCCACTATAAGTCAAGTTTTGGCAATCCAGAACCATAACCCTTTGGCTTGGATTTGTATGTAATCAATATGGAGCACATAGAAAAGAACATTGTTCTTTCAAATATGAAAACATGTTTGTTCTTCATTTTCATTTCATTTTATCCTTCCATTGATTTGTCATTTATCATTAGTATTACCTGCTTTGTTTAAAATGTTTGTTGGGGAAATGAAGCATGTAATATGTGATCAAAGAAAGTCCTTTTCCATAATTAGTCCACTTTTATGTGTCAACCTATACAGTGGACCCTTGGATTATGATCAGTTTTTAACTTATGAACAAAGTCTTAAGTTATGATTTAAATGCTGGCCACTTGTGCTTCCAGATGGTCTCAGATACAGGCTTAACCCTTGAAGTGTTCTTGAAGTAACATTACAACATCCTTTCCTGTATGGAGTTAATTGAGAAATCCTGAGCCAATCTCTAAGTACACTGAGTTCTGCCTATATACAGGTGACAGATTTTGAATCCTTTATAGAAGAGGCTGAACCTTCAATTGGCCAAGCTGAGTTACAACCAGCCCTCAGGAATGTACTGAATTCACAAGTTGAGCATCCACTGTACAAGTGTGTACAGAGAACAAAGGCAAAAACCCTAGTGTACACCATCTAGAGTGACAGATTTATGAAGAGATCTTTTTGTTTCCAAACCAATACATCCCACAGATAAGGCATAAGCAAGTTTTCACTGTGATCAGGCTTTGAAAGTTGTTACCAGTTCTGATAATAAATAAGTGATACAGTGGACCCTTGATTTACAAACTCAACTTGTTTATGAGGGCTGGTTGTAAATCAAGTTGGTCAATTGAAGGCTCAGGTTCCAGTACACAGCCTTCAAAATCTCTTTCCTGTGTAGGGAACAGGGAAAGGGGACATTAATAGTATCCCTGCAGTGAGTCCTAGCTTTCTGTGAGCCACTATAGCATAAGGCGAATTAATCACTATAGATAGTAAAACAAGACTTAGAAAAGAAGCTGAGATTTGGGCCTCATCAATGCTGTTCTGGGCAGCAAAGGTGAAAAACCTTGAGCTGGCCACACCTTTATTTGGTACACAGGGAGTAACAGATGACTAAGTGTGTGATGGTGTGATTAAATGTAGAGCACTGAGGAATTTGTGTAGATGAAAATTTTGTTCCTCCCAAAGATATCTTCAGCTAGTGTAATCCTGCTCAGGATCATCAGTATCACTAGACCACTGAGGTTTAGGTGTGACTGGAGGTGAAAATGATATAGCTGTCCTATAGACAGACAAATAGGCCTAATTATAATTTAATTGTGAAATGATTTTGACCCAAAATTATGTAGATTTTTTCCTGACATATATCTATCTGTATATAGACAGATCTCAGTTTTCTTAGAGAGATATTGGCCCAGGATTTCTCAGTTAATCCCATACAGGAAAGGATATTGTAATGTTCATTCCAGAACTCTTTAAGGGTTAAATCTGTATCTGAGACCATCTGGAAACACAAACTGCTGGTATTCAGGTTGCATCTCAAGACTTTGATCATAAGTTAAAACTAAAATTCCAGTCATAACCCAAGTTGTTCATATGTCAGGCTGGTCATAACTTGAGAGCCCACTGTATTTGGAAATAAATTATAAGTCTTGTTTTTATGACTCATATCAACTTACACACAAGCTGCATAAATCACTTTATACTTGTCTGTAATGGAAAAATGCTGCAGGGCATTTTAATAATCAATAAATTATGCTTAATGAAGCAGATCAAATATCAACAGTATGAGTCAAATGCTCCTAAGAATGAGAAGTAACTCTTGTGCCTTTTCTATTTGCAAAAACTCTATTCTCATTTGTTTTCTTTGGTTCTTTTGTATCCTCTTTCCATCCCCTCCCTCAATCTCTCATATCCCATCCCATTCAGAAAATAGCTTCTATCTGCTATTATCTGTTTTTATTTTTTTCTCTATTTACATTCTTGAGGTTTCTCATATAAGAGAAACCAAAGATTAGTATTGAGTTGATATAAATTTTAATCACAGGTTGTAAGCTACTGCATCCACTGCTGTTTAAGCGAGTAAATGCTTATAATTCACCTATAGACACTAAAAACATGAAAATTCTTGAGTTTTCATTGTTTATTTGCAAACTTCACTTATTTACTAATTATAGTCTTAAAACAAAGAATGAAAACAGTTTCATCTTTAACTTGCTTTCAGTGTGACTCCAATAAATTATATAAGCAATATATCAGTTCATATAAATTTATAGAGAAAGCTTTTCTAAACCACTTATACAAAACATATATGAACATTTGATGTCACATTGGAAGCATGCAAGGTTTCTCTGATAAAGAAATGCTGCCACAGAGCCAACCAAGCACTTTCTTTGCTTCCAGATGTATGAAAAGAATTCTTCCTCACAACATAGCAAATTTAGAATAATTGGATGAGAAAAATGAGTGAAACTTGAATTGTTATGACGGGAGTGTCTAAGTGAACATGGGATGCTTCATCTCTTCCAACATGTTCATATATTATAACAATAAAGACAGGAGAATATTTTAACTAACATTTACTGATATTCTTTTTGCTTGTTATTAGAAAATATTGTGGAGGTATATTTTAAAGAAACCTGGGTTGGAGAACTGAACACTTGCCTTTTGAAAACCACTTAACTCTGTACAACTGTAGCCAAATCACTTCTCTTGAGCCTTCATTTTCCTCATCTATAAAATGAAAGATTCTGGCATGGTGATTACTAAGTATTTATTTCTTGTCTATTATATTATTTGTTAGAAGCTTTGGACATTAAATGTGAAGTTTGATAAAGTTGAAACCCATTGTATAAAACTGTCATATTATCAAATTTTTGTGTGTATTAATTAATTTTTTTTCTGTACTTTTCAGGGGAAGATCCAATCATATTCTGAGCACAGTGGGAAAGACTATTATTTAAAGAAAATGTGATGATTCTTTGTGAAGCAAATAAACCTTTTTAATGCAAATGTTATATTCTGATGTTCCTACTTTGGAAATTTTCATTTTAATAAACCAAGTTTGCTTACTCCAAAGAATAACTAAACTTTACAAAATAAGAGAAATACAAAATTAATAGATATCTCATTTTTTAGGGTAGTAAAAAATGCTCTTTATTCCTTTCACTCTCATTTACTATGCTATTTATTTAGGTTTTTATCCTAAAATCAATTGTTATATATTAGTTACTGTTCAGTTTCTAGAGTATGTCTGAATTTTAAGATTGGTTTTCTTGCTTAATTTTTTGGACAACTTTGACTAGAATAATCATTGTTGCTGAGCTTAGTTTCTTGATCTGTAAATATAGGACAACAATAGTGTTTACCTTGTAGTATTTGTGTTATTAAATATTGTTAAATCTCTCAAGCATTTCAAATACTCTTTGTACATAGGCTGAACTCATGAAATTTTACTTATTAGCATTATTCTCAGGTAAGTCTTGTATTATGAGTTTTATTTCTATGTACACAATATATATAGTACACTTTACCAGAATTATAAATTCCTTGAAACCGAAGGCTATATATAATGCTTCTTTCTTTAGTATCCACCAACCTAGTAGAATGTCTGGAACTAATTTGATATTCAATATCTATTCATTTTTATGAGTTCTTTCTGATTCACACTAGAGATATTTTTTATCCTACTTTAAAACAGTCCATGAATAAGAGCAAGGATTTAAGATATATGCAGTGGCTTTAGAATTTTAAAGCTGCAAGAATGAGACACACCAAGATTACCTTCAAGAATAGTGTTTTTTACAAGCATACATGAACAAAAGAGGGAGAGAGATCACTAGTTGCATTGTGATTCTGGTTACTGTTGTTTCTAAAGCTTGGATATCTGCCTGGGGTTCAAATCTGGCTCTCGCCAGAGCTATGTGACCTTGGGAAAGTTGCTGAGGCTTTTAGTGTCTTAGTTTATTTATATCTAACTTGTGGATAAAAATGGCATCTACCTAATCAGGATAAGTGAGGATTAAAAAGATAATGCATATAAATATTTTTATTGCATTGCCCAACACATGTTAAGTTTTCCAGAAAAAGTGGTTTCTTTGTAGTAGCTGAAGTAGTTAATAGTAGTTAGTTCAGTTTTTACTGAACATAACATTAAAAATTAGAATAGAGCCCAGTATCATTCAGGATTATCTCTTCAGCTCAAATGATTTGCTGTTTTTCACCTACCATTTATACTTTCTGAAATAAAAGATTTGATTGGATTTGTCTTCAATGCAGACAGCCAAATCCAGCTCAGAATTAGGTGTACTCTCTCATGCCCAATCTCTCAAATAATTATCCTTAAGAAACTAACTCTTGATTCAATCTGCTGGGCCTAGACTAGTAGGATTTTTTCTAGGATTATCAAGGTATAATTAATAGAAAATTTCTTCATATATTTAGCATATATAAATCAGTGAATTTGGACATATACATACATTTGTGATATCAGTACCACAATAAAGCTAACAAACTGGAGGAATAATAAGAAGGGTATAAATAGATAAGAATCAAACCGCTTTCCTCAATAAGGATCTACTTCTGTTTTGGGAACTTTGCTTTCATGGACTTTTCTTTGACTATATCACCTTCTTAAATAATATACCTTGCTGGAGATTTGGCTCAGTGGTTTTGCCACCTGCCTCCCAAGCACAAGGTCCTGAGTTTGATCTCCAGTACCAAAAAAAACAAAAAAAAAAACAAAACAAAACAAAATAAAACACAAACAAACAACAACAAAAAAGAAATTCCTTGCCTTAAATCATATACCTGGAGAAAAAAACAGATCTGCTTTCAACCACATTTTTTATTCCAGTTTGCACTCTAACTTTTTTCATCAGAACTTCTTGAAGCTATTTCTTCTTCTGTCACCCCCCAGTGTTAGCTTCTCAAAGCTCCTGAGACGTTTTAAGTCTGCGAGTCACAGTACTCAGCCAAATGAATATTATGTATTTAAGTCACATAGAATTTAATAATGTGTATGATAGAATATTAGCAGGCTGGATTTCCAGAGTCATGCTGTTCAATTCTATACTGACTGCATTTTTAAAAAATCTATGTAAAGTCCAGATAGAAAAGCTTAGTATTCAGATTGAAGGAAAAAAGTCCAAGGATCCCATTGTGAAATTCTTCACTCTTTATTAAAGGAGACAAGCCTGAGGATAGGTAGGAAATAATCAAGGAGGTCTTTGGGTTGAAAGTTATCTTAAAACCCAGGTGCTTTAGTCCTGCCATAGTGCCATAAAATATGGCAGAGTTATGTTTTAAATATTCATTATTTCACTGTTGAAGAGGTTCAATTCATGCCTATATCTGGAAATTAAAAAATAATAATTTAGAAAAAAATTTAAAAATGGATTAATTTAGGCTTGATGGGTTTTCACAGCTTTTCTATAACTGTTTTTTTATAGTTTTTCTCATAGTTAAAGCAAATCTTCTGTTTAAAATCATTTTCAAGACATTAAATACTAGCAGACAGAATCTGAGGGTATTCTGGTGAAAAATATGGCATGAAATCAGATAAGGTACCATAGTTTTTATTGATAAGGACCTTGAGGTGTTAGAGCTACTCATCATGCTGCTTTGAGTCCTTTTGGGCCTTATATCAGCCACAGAGCAATCATTTCAGTTCATAGGCCTCTATCATCAACAGCCTCAAACATTTTAATCTGAAATAATCCATGTCTTATAAAGAAGAATCTGGGCCAGGATGAATGTTTTGAGGATAGACATAACAACTTCTGTTGCACATCTAAAGCAAGGCTACAGATAACAGAAAATAGAATGTGAAATTACGTAGAATAGCCCTGGTTTTGAAGTTACAGGAAACAATTAACATCTTTTGGTAGGTGATTCAAATTTATCAACCTCCATAATCTTCTGGTGTTCCTTAAAAGGGTAGCAATCTGTGGCTTAAGATATCCTATTTTAAAGCCAAATCTAAGGCACTAAAGTGTTCCAAATGCTATTCAGTGGCTGTTGTTATCCAAGAACTAGTCAGCAGGGGTTCATACCACAGCAGTCTGATTAATTAATCCTCTTCCTTGACTAAGTACTTTCCCTACTTTCCCAAAGAGTCTTTCACCACAGTGACACAGTCTACGTGCACAAATACAGTTGTTAATTTTCTACTTCTCAGAGAAGCCCTATCATTCCAGATTTAACTCTTAAATCTTCCATTTTATAGATGAATAAAAAGTCTTCAATGGTACAATAAAATAATTTGAAATTCAAAATTCATCAACCATTTCCAAGTCATAAAACTGCATTTTTCTAAATATTGGATGTGAAGAAACATTCTTACTCTGAAATTCATCAAATGTTAGTGTTGCATATACTAGAAAGAAAGGATAAATTGGCTTTGATCATTTCATTTTGAAATATATGCTTTTTTCTTATAGAAATCTCCATTATTCCACTAGCGATCTTAAGAAAATTGGTTTCAGCACTCATCCCTGACCTTTTCTTACTTTATTCAATTTCCTTATATGACAATCTTTGCATTGAATAGGTAGATCTTTGAGTTTAAAGCAAAAGCTAAAAAGCAGAATTATAAGATTTATCACCAAATTTTCTCCTAGTGATTTACCTTTTTTCTTTACACTGGATTGAATACAATTTGCTAGCACCTTAATGATACTCACAATAGTCTGTGGAAATTTGCTGACATTACACAAGCAGCTGGCAACCAGTGATTATTGGTTTACTACAGTCAGATAAATGAACAGAGTGAACTCTCAAAGTCTAGCAAAAACAGCTCAGCACAATGGGCGGTTCCCTAAGAGATATGGAGAGAAATCACAAAGGTTTGTGGTTAACTTATGAATCTAACTGTATTCAAAAAAATCTGGAACCTCAAGGGACTTGTTTATTGAATTGCAGGGAGTTTGCTTAATTTGGCTTTCTTGATAGAAACAATCATAAACTATATTATATTAAGTGCATTTAATTCACTATGAAAAAGGAGAAAATTGGCTTAAATAATACCTTTTGATGTTCCAGATTATCAAAAAGCATAAAGAGACCTAGATAAAAAGAACAGGCTATGTGAAAGATTCCAACAATTACAGTGCTGTGATAAGGAAAAGAGGAAATAAAACTAGTATTAAGAAAATTAAAAGGAAATGAAAAGAAATTGCTCTCTTGGTGCATTACCACGTGTACAGGTTTCTTCCCCGAGAGAATAAAGCCAAAAGAATGAAGAAAGTAAAGGAAATCAAAGTCAAGGTTATGAAATTGGAAAAAGAATGATTTTAATAAAGAAAAGATTCTGCATAGAAGTCATAGCACTGGAACTTTTCAATAGGTCAAATTGTCCCATAGAACTTGAATCAAAGTCTTCTGGAAAGAAGAGTTAAATAATCAGAAGAGGAGGAAAGCTGTTCACCACCTGGGAGCCAAGAAGAGAGAATGGAGAAGTTGGGAGATGGAGCTATGTCTTCTGTAATCATACTACTAGTGATACATCCTTTTCAACAGGCCTCATATCCGAGCTGTGCATGTAGGCATGAACCCATCATTGGATCCACTCAGCGATGAGTATAGCATCCCTATGAACCAATCTTTCCAAAACTACAGGACATTTGGGGAAATTACAGACATAAATCCTAACAATGGTATTCATCATGAGAATAAAAATTCATGGAAAAGGATTCATATCCATATGCTTTGTTTTGTTTTATTCTTGTAAACTCTATTATGAAAATGAATTAATAGTGCTACTTTCTTTTTATGTCATAAAAAGTCATAGCAGAATTTTTGTGTCTTGTTTATTTTAAAAATTTATATTACTCTTGCTTTTTAATCTTCCCTTTTAATTTCTGATTGCTATACTATTTCTCACAAAACCATAAAATCATTAAAATTTGCTGTGAAGCAAAAAATAAAAATGGAAGCCAAATATGCTAGCTTCTATTGTTTTTATAATTTTATAGTAGTCTCAATAGAATGTATTCCCATTATACCACTGCATTCTTGCAATTTTGGATTTCTTTTTAATTATAGAAAGTTTTTATCTTTTCCAACAGTCATTATAACTTCACAACTCAGCACACATTAATGCCCTATAAAGAAACACATACTTACTACTATATATTTTCAGGGGTATTTACATTTGCTTACAGTCATAAATGTTCCTTTTGATATATCATCTACTTCTCCACAATGAGGTCAACATCTATGAATAAAAGAGCTCCAAAAGTCAGATTTATGCACTTTATTTTATAATATTATGAAAAGGAACTTGAGGGGCACTACTATTTCATATTACTGTACCCATTGTGATTGCAAAACTTCCAAGGGAAAGTTTAAATGGAAACTAAATACAATAGACTTGGATTTTATTTAGGGCCTCTGTGACTTTGGACTAGTCACTTAAAACCTAGAAGGTTTACTTCCTCAGTTGCTTTTTATACCAAAAAGAGAAACTTGAATTTTTCTGGATCTTCAAAGTTTCCACTGAGTTCAAATTTCTTATGTTTGGATTTTATGTTTGAATTTGTCAGAGAAGAAAATTTTTTTTTCTGATTTTGTCTGCAATGGAAAGATCTATGTCTGCATAGCTTAACTTCTTTTTTTCCCCAGGGTTTTTAGCTGTGTGAAAATTCCTCTTTCTAAAAGAAGATAAACTAGAGGGAAAAGTCTCCATGTAATTTCAGTAATAAAATCACATAAATTTACAATGTCTACAACACATTTCCACCTATTCTGAAGGTGTAGGCAGTTGTCATTTGTGATTTCTCTGACATCATCACATGATGTATAGAAACAATCTTAAAACCACACTTGCAATTTTGTGGTTGTGAACACTACCTACAATATTCCATGCTTGTTAATCCAAATGCTTCTTAATGAAAAATCTATTACCTATTATCCTGTCAGGAGCAAGGAGTTAACCATTTTTTCTCAGCAAAAGTAAGTCTATTGAAATATATTTTGATTTAAAAAAATAAGTTGCAATAAATGTGTTAAAACAAATGAAACATCTAAAGAAGCAGAGAAAAACTAAGTATTTCTCCACATTCTTACTTAACTTCCCTTGTTTCTTCACAAAGGTAACCAAACTTAACCAATCCTAGAGTTTCTTCACTTTTCATTGTGCTCTTGCAAGCTGTTCTGTGTAAGCTTCTCCAACTTATACAGGATACCTTAAAGGTCAAGGTGACTAACAAAGCATGACTATAAACACTCCTTTGATCTGCAAAGTCCTTCTTACATATAATCAGTCTATCTTCCCCTGAGTTAAATTCAACAGCTTAGTCTCCTTTGCTGTATGTATGGATCCTATTTCTCAAAGCTGAAAAGGAGCTAGTCATTTTTAAAGAAAGCATTCTCTTGAGGACAGTGAGTGAGCATATCATTTCCTTTCCAGTAGCTAAGAGCTTTACTATACACGTGAAATTTACTTTTCACACTATGACTTCTGAATGAACTTGGTACTTAAACATTTAGCCCTATCACTGGATGTTTTCAAAAGATTAAAAAACTTCTTTTAAATTGTTTAACAACAAGGAAGAATGATAAATTCAAATGAAAAATAATTAAAATCTCACCTCCAAAATGAGAGCCTATTTACACAGTACATCGACTTTGATATCATTTGTAACTATAAGTGTTAGTTATAGCAACTAAATGAAGATTCAGAGAGAAACACTATATTAGGAAGTGATTTGAAAATGTATCCTTTATATCATTTGATCCTAGGTATTGTCTAGTTGTTGTATTGTATTATATACAATACTAGCCCAATTTCTTACTAAAATAATTAGTATGTTAAGAGTTTCTCAAGGAAATAATATTTTAAAAATTTTTTTCCTAGAGAAGCAGGTTCAATCAATGCACACAATGTTGAACCTCAGATATTAGTCCCTAGATATACTTTATAACTGTATAAACAGCCAGCTCAGCAAGAAGTCAAGACTTTTGTATAATGAGGAGACTTTTTCAACCTAATGGGAATTTGCATGACAAAAAATTTAAGACAATAATGCTATTGGATAAATTATGATCTGCTAGTTCAAACCTCAGAAGGAAATAATCCTTCTATATAATGTTGTCATAAAAGTAGCCAGAAAACATATAGTTTTTGTAAGGAAGAGTTTAATATTTATCTATGAAAGTCTGAATCAGATGCAGCTAATTTAGAATAAAGCAGACTACTTCAGTGACTGCAAATTCTCATATATCTGGAAGCCTCAGTGATAGATAGGTCACTACTTTCTGAGGAGACTCCAGTACAAATATGGCTTTAATTGGCAAAATAAAAAGGGTAATTAAAAGTGTGTGTTAAGGAGTTTAAAAGAGCTTCAATGAGGATTTTCTTCAAAGATTGGGTCCAAAGATTCACAAGATTTGGCAATAACTATACTGACAGACTATTTCTGGCACTTTCCTTTTGCTTTAAATCTGAACAGAAAGGAGTCATTTTAATAATATTAAGTCTTATACAGGACATATATACAGATAGAGTTCGTATATGTTGAAGGAAATCATGGTAGATCACTAAATCAACAGAAAAGCAGCACCCTTCTTGAGGAACTCCCCAGAGTTTATTAAGAAAGAGGATTATTAAGAGGATTATTAATTTATTAAGAAAGAGGATTACCATTAGTTTCAACAGACACAGCAACTTGGGCAGCAGATGTGGGAAATCCACAAAAACTTTGGCTTCCAACAACTGTCTTCGTTATACCCAGATGTTCATCTACAAATGCTAATCCACCATAACAGTCAGACATTTATCTTTCTTGCACTGATATGGATATAAGAAGAAGATGAAAGAAAACCAAGATTTGTGAGGTAACTTTTAAATTTAAAAGTTGAATTTAAACTTCTTCCTTTTATTTTATATTTTCTAGCATTATTGATAAGATAGCATGTACATAGCATAATCATTGGAGAGTAATCATCTGCTGCCAGAATTAGTATAGAGAAGTAAAATAGTTTACTGTTTCTTATTTATAATATTTCTAATACTATATAAAATCATTTGATTGAAACTAAAAAAATAGAACTTGTTAGGCAGTTATCCATTTTAATCTTGTGGCTCTCTCACACAAGCAAGATCTATCAGGTGTTCTTGAAAAGGATAAATGGACCAATGTAAGTAAAGTACTATTAGTAGTCTTCTAAAGGAAGTAAGATTGTTTGATGTATAGATAGAGTCTTGCTATGTAGTTAAGCTGGTCCTGAACTCACTATGTAGCCCAGGCTGGCCTGAAACTCAGAGCTATCCTCATGCTCCACCATCCTGAGTGATGAGATTACTGGTGTATACTACCTCACCTGGCAAATGGAAGTAAGAGCTATGATAATGTGGCTCCACTGTAGAGAGATGAGAGAGAGAGAGAGAGAGAGAGAGAGAGAGAGAGAAAGAGCAAAATATCCCTAAAAATGAAAGAGAAAAAAAATTACCACCACCAAAATTCTGCTTTGTCTGTGTGCGTGTGTCTGTGTGTGTAAATCTGAGAATAAGGTCAACAGCTCTTGCAGATATGTGCCATTGCAAGTAAAATATTTCTTTTCCTTGGAGCTACCCTCTCCCATGTATCATTTAAAGGTAGTAATGTGTGGTTCCTTGCAAAATTGAAAGAGATGCATAGAGCTCTATGGGGTAAAGTTCCTAGGTTCTGTCCCATGCCTATAGAGTCATTCAAATCTTGAAATCTATCTGATATTTTGATATAGTTGCTTTGAAGCAGCTATTAACAAATAATGTGAAAAAGATACATCCTTACCTGGTCTGAATTTTACTTTACTACTGACCCAGTCCTCACTGTTAGAGATGTTCATAAGGAACATGGTGAAGATATCTAGATGGAACAGTACTATTCCTTATCTTTGCAAAAGATCCAAAATTTAAAAATTCTTTTATAAACAGTTGAATAAAATTAAATGGAACAATTCTTTTAGAAGATTAATTTGAAACTACATGGTTAACTCCCATGAATATAAGGATATTTAAGATGTCTTTAGGAGAAAGAAAAAGAAAAGGGCCACAGTACACTTAAAGTATATGATCATCTCTAGAGCTCAACTTTTACTAAAAGCTTTCTAAGGAACAAGACACTAATATTTCCTTTAAGGTCCTTTCCTACTGAGTTTGTTCAGTACTGCTTGGGTTAAGTCTTAAGAAATTGAAATTCTTTTTTTTATTGTTTATTGGAACATTTTAGGTATACAGTACAGTTACATTTATTAATGGGATCTTGTATCTTTACATGACAGGTCTTGGTTCTCATTTTTTCCCCCTTGTCTGTAACCCTCCCCTCAACCTCTCCTCCCCTCCCCATTTACAAACACTTTATTTCCATTTTGTCATTTTTTTTCTTTTCCCTTATCCTTATTACCTTTCCCCTACCCTTCCCATTTTCCCTATACCTTTAGCCCTTTTCTTCCTATTTCACATTGTCAATTATCTCATTAGGATCTTATATACTATTATAGATTTTCACACCAGAGAAACTATTCGATATTTACACATGTGTGACTTATTTATTTCACTTAGGAGTATATCCTCAATATGTGTCCATTTTAAGAAATTGCAATTTTATAGGTGGAAAATGACTTTAAGTTTGCAATTTTATATGGTTCCGTCTAAGGGTTAAGCTCTTTTTTTCTTCAAAAAAGTTTATTTTTGGATATACAGTGCAGTTACATTCATTATTGGGATCATATACCTTTACATGACATATTTTGGTACTTATTTTTTTCCCATTTCCTTGCCTTCCCTTCACCCCTTCCATCCTTCCCTATTTAATAATACTTTGTTTCCATTTTTTAATTTTCTCATATATTTTCTTTTCCTTTCTTTTCTTTCCTATACCCTTTCCACTTCCCCTAGACCTTTAGATATTTTCTTCCTATTTCACGTTAGCAACTATACATTTGAACCTCATTTACACTTTTAATTTTGCACACCAGAGAAACTATTTGGTATTTACACACGTGTCCTATTTATTTCACTTAAAATATGGCCTCAATATGCATCCATTTTCCTATGAATGACTCTACTTTCTCATCTTTATAGCTGAGCAGTATACCATTTGATAGAAAAACCACATCTTTATGCAGTCTCCAGTTGATGGGCAACTGGGCTATTTCCAAGTTTTCGATATTACAAACTATGCGACTATATACATGGGTGTGCATGTGTCAGTGAGATATGATTCTTTCAATTCTTTTGGAAAGATGCACAACAAAGGGATAACTGGATAAAATGGAACCTCTAATCCTAATTTTTTGAGGTGTCTCCATATTGATTTCTACAGTGGTTGCACCAGTCTTCATCCCACAAACAATGTAGAAGTGTTCCTTTCTTGCCACAACCGAGCAAACATTTGTTGTTGGTTAATTTCTTGAGAAAAGCAATTCTATCTGGGGTGAGGTGGAATCTCAGTGTGGTTTTCATCTGCATCTCTTGAAAGACCAGTGATGTTGAGCATTGTTAGTATATTTCTTTGCTGCTTTTACTTCTTTGAGAAATGTCCATTCATTTCAGATGCCCATGTTTGAATCAAGTTTTTATATTGGGGTTCTGATTTTTTTTATTTCTTTATACATTCTGGATAGTAGACCTTTGCCTGAGAAACAGCTGGTGAAAATTTTTTCCTCCATTGTAGGCTGTCTCTTAGCTCTTTTGGTGATTTTTCTTGCAGTGCAGAAGCTTTTTGATTAGAGGAGATTCAAGTTGTTAATACTTTGTGCTAGTTCCCATGCTACTGAGAAATTGTTCATAAAGTATTTTCCTATGCCAATATCTTCCAAATTTCTAACTTATGTTCCAGCAAGTTTAATGTTTCTGTTTCAATATTTGGATCTTTAATACACTCATATTTTTGTTTAGTGCATGGTGAAAGATAGGGGTCTAGTTTTAATCTTTGGCAGATTGAAATCCAGTTTTTTCCAACACAGTTTATTAGAAATTCTATCTTTCCTCCACTGAGTATTGTTGGCTCCTTTGTCAAAGATGCAGTAGGTGAATATGTCTGGAGTTGTTTCTGAATCTTCTAATCTATTTCACTGATACTCTGGTCTGTTTATTGGATAGTGCCATGCTGTTTTTATCATGGTGGGTTGTAGTATAGTTTGAAAGTGAGGATTGTAATACCACTTGACATATCTTCTTTGCCTGAAATTGCTTTTGCTATTCTAGGTCTCTTCTGGTTCCAAATGAATTTTTTGATTGTTTTCTCTAGTTCAGTGAAATGTACTATTGGGATTGCCTTTAATCTGTATACCAGTTTTTAATGTATGGTTATTTTCATTATGTTGCTTCTGCATACCCAGGAGCAAGGGATGTCTTTCCATTTTCTGATATACTCTTCAATCTCTTTTTTCAGAGTGCCAAAACTGTCACTGTAGAGATATTTACTTCCTTTGTTCGACTGATTCCTAGATATTTCATTTTTTGGATGCTAATGTAAAAGGAAGTGTTTCCCTAATTTATCTATCAGTGAGTGTTATTTTTGTACAAGAAGGCTATTGATTTTTGAGTGTTGACCTTGTATCCTGCTACTCTACTGAATCTGTCAATTAAATCTAGAGGTTCTTTGGCAGAGTTTTTTGGGTCTTCTATGTAGAGTATCATATCATCAGCAAATGATGATGGTTTAACTTCTTCCTTTCCTATCTTTATTAGTTTTATTTCTGTCTCTTGTCTAATTGTTGTGGCTAATGTTTCCAGAACTATGTTGAACAAAAGTAGTGATAGTGGATATCTGTGCCTTTTTGCTGATTTTAGCATGAAGGTTTTCAGTTTTTGACCATTTAGTTTGATGTTGGATGTTGTTTTTTCAAGATAGCCTTTATCTAGTTGAGATAAAGACCATTTATTCCATTTTTCTGCAGGTTTTTTTTTTTAAATCATGAATAGGTGTTGAATTGTGTCAAATGCTTTTCTGCATCTATTGAGATGATTATACATTTTTTTCTTGAAATGTTACATATACTGTATTACAGTTATTGATTTATGCATGTTGCACCTTCCTTACATCCCTGGAATGAATACAAATTGGTCAGAGTGCATGATCTTCTTGATGATCCCCTGTTTTCTGTTTGCCATATCTTATTGAGTATTTTTGCATCTGTATTCATTGGGGAGATTGGCCTGTAGTTCTTTTTTTGTTGTTGTTAGGTATTTCCCTCAATTTGGAATCAAAGTAAAAGTTGTATCCAGGAATGAATTTGGAAGTATTACTTCTCTGTCAATTTCTTTGAAAAGATTAAAGAGTAGTGGCAATGTTTTATAGAATTCAGTAGTGAAGCCATCAGCACCTGGAATTTTCATTATTGCTAAATTTTTCATTATATTTTCAACTTCACTGATTGTATTTGCGGTGTTTAGAATTTTTGTATCTTCTTTGTTCAAGTTCAGTAATTCATGTGTATCTAGAAATATGCATTTCTTCTGTGTTTTCCATTTTATTATAGTACAGGTTCTCAAAGTAGGTATTGATGATCCTCTGGAGTTCTGATGGATCTGTTGTGACTTTGCCTTTTTCATTCCTAATTGCATGGATTTGAGCCTTTTTTTAAAAAAAAAACTCTTTGCTTCATTGATTTTTTTTGTATCCTTCTTTTAGTCTCCATTGCATTGATTTCTGCTCTTATCTTTATAATTTTGTTCTTTGTATGAGCTTTGTGTTTTTCTTGCTCTTCTTTTTCTGGGAGCTTAACATTCAACATTAGGTTGTTAGTTTGAGCTCCTTCTATTTTCCTAGTGTGTAGATTCACTGCTATGAATTTCCCTTGTAGAATGGCTTTCACTGTGTCCTATATATTTCCATATGTTCTATTGATATTATAATTTATTTGTAAAAACTGTCGAATATATTCTTCAATTCCCTCCATGACACCTTCGTTGTTCAGGAGAGTGTTGTTTAATTTCAATGTGTTTGTGTATTTCTTGTAGTTTCTTATGCTACTGATCTCCAGTTTAATTGAACTAAGGTCTGGTAATATACACAGGATAACTGTAATTCCTTTGCATTTATTTAAGCATGATCTATAAGCTAGAATGTCATCTTTTTAAAAGAATGACCCATGTGCAGCCTAAAAGAATGTATATTGTGATTTTGTGGGTGGAACACTTTGTAGACGTCTGTTAAGTCCATTTGTTCAAAAGCTCGGTTGAGTTCTAGTATTTTGTTGATTATTTTTTGGTCTAGGTGACTTGTATATTTGTAACACTGTTGTATTGAGGGCTCCTACTAAAATTGTATTAGTGCTTATTTGGTTTTTCGTATTCCACAATGTTTGTTTTGTATATTTGGTGGCATTAGTATTTTATGCATAGATATTTGTGTTTGTCATCCTTCCACTTGTATTGTTCCCTATACAAGGAAGTAGTGACCTTCTTTGTCTCTCTCAATTAGTTTTGGTTTAAAATTTACTTTTTCTCAAATAAAATAGCTACCACTGCTTTTTCCTGGTTCCTATTCCATGGAGAACTGCTTTATATCCTCTTACTTTCAGTCTATTAGCTTGTTTTTGAACTAGGTGCTTTTCTTCTATACAGCATATTGTTGGATTTTGCTTCTTAATCCATTCTGCCAGTCTATTTATTTTAATTGGTGACTTGAGGCCATTAACATTGATGATTATAACTGATATGCATTGACTTATCATTGTCATGTTATTTTCCTGTTGTTGGTTCTTTTTAACTTTTAACTTTTAACTTTTCCCCTTTCCCTCCTATTTCTTGCCTTCCCTGATGGATGTCTTTTGGGCCTGATGTAGTTGTGAATTTAATTGTCTTTTTCTAGGATATTTAAAAAAGTTGTTTGGAGTTCTGGTTTGGTATTCAATGTTGAAAGATAGTTTTTCAGAGCACATCAGTCTAGGTTGGAGATTTTGCTGTTTTAGGGCTTGAAGTACCTCACTCCAGGTATTCCTTTACTTGAGGGATTATGTTGAAAAGTCTGTTGTGATTCTGATGTGCTTTTCTTTGTATACAATATGTTTTTCTTGACTAACTGCTTGTAGTAGTTTATTCTTTTGTTTGGTTTCTGGGATCTCGATTATTATATATCGAAGTATTATTTACATATATATATATATGTGTGTGTGTGTGTGTGTGTGTGTGTGTGTGTGTGTGTGTGTGTATGTATATTGATCATGGCTAGTTGTTATCCTATAAGCCTCATTTATCAGTATGTCAAATTCTTTTTTTTTGTTTGTTTTTTGGGGAGGTTTTCTGTCATTAATTCTGTGAACAGTTTTTTTTATGTCATTTGTACTTTCTCCTACGTTTTTATGAACTCCTCTCATTTTCATCGTATTCTGCTTTGTGTCAACTCAGAGCTGTTGGATTGATATCTCATGGCCCCTTCCTATTTTTTAGAGATCTCTGTTTTCATGGTCACTGACTGCCATTCTGTCTTCTATATCTGATATTCTGTCTTCACAATTGGCTCAGTCTTTTGCATATACTTTCAATAGAGTTTTTAACCTCTTGGATATCTGTTTCATGGGTTAAATTTCTTTCCTATGTTGGGCATTTATGGTTTCTGTTTCTTTCCTATGCTGGGCATCTGTGGCTTCTATCATGGTCCTGAATTCATCTATTTTTAAAATCCTTTTCTGTTCTATAGTCTCTAATCATATCTTTCATTTTTCTCACCATCTCTGCAGTTTGCTGAGAAATTATTTCAGTTTTGAATTTTTCAAGATCCTCATTCATCTGCTTTGTTACTTCCTGTGCTAGCCATTCAGAAAGTCCAGGTGGTTGATTAGCAGAATTGTACACCTCGTTTTCCAAAGTATTTGCCTTTGGTGAGTTGGAAATCTGTGTTTGTGCCTTGCTTAAATGTCTTCTCATTTCTATTTTTGTTATTGGTACTGTCCTTGGTTTAATTCCTTGGTTATACTTCAATTTTCAAGATATCCCTGGTCTTAAGGTTTTGAGCCTCTCATGACTCTGAGGCTTTTATATTTTGATTATACCAGGAAGAACTACTGATTAGATCAATTAGAATACCTTAGCCAAGTGATACAATCAGCAACACAATAGCATCACTCATAGTTTAGAAAATGACAATTTGGTAGTTATTAATCTATCATCTTTAACCATGTGAATTAAATCAAAATTGAAGACCTGCCCAAAATTTGTTTATAATGAATAGACTCTTCAATATAGCCACTTTACCCTTCAGGATAGAGATTGAGAAGCAGTTGGAGAGAGAGGGATAAATAGGTAGATGTATAGGGAAAGATTAGAAGAGAGGCCAGTGGAACAGGAAGATCACACAAACTCTAGGAAACTGTTAAAGGCAAGAGTGAATGACAGAATGTTGCCTAACAGCAACAGGGAAGATAGAAACTGTATTTGCTTTCCTTTGAAATGAATGACAATCAGGTGAAGGAAAAAGACAGAAGAAAAGAAAAAGAAAGAAAAAATCTGAATTAGGACAGCACCAGCAACAAAAAATGCGATGAACAATGTGGGAGAGCAAGAGAGTGAGAGAAAGAAAAGAAGACAGTAAAAAATTTTAAAGAGTTGAAAAATATAAAATTGAAAATAACAGGAAAAGAAAAAATAATTTAAAAAAGAAAAAAAAAGAAAAATGAAAGGCCTCCTTCAGGGTATATCTCTGTTGTCATAATAGATAACATGGGCAGCAGGGTGCATATCTAAGTCAATTAGTCACAGTAAGCCAGATGCAGACCCCTGCGATTCATGCCGATTTCTGACTGCAAGGCCCAGGTTGCGCTCCCTCAACTCCTGAACGTTTGAACCTTGCAAAGTTCTTCTGCAAGTTCCAGCTGTCCTTCCCATGAGCATAATCCAGGTTTTGGTGGGAGATGGTGATCCTATCAACTTACTAATCATGGTGGTTTGGTGTGGCTTTATTGCAGAGATTATCTTCACTTTTTCAGTGGGCTTCAATTTTGAAGGAGCTTGAGAGAAGATCTATTTTGGTTGTCCACTTCTGCTCTACCTTCTGGAGCTCAGGATAATGGCGTTTTTGACCCCCTGTGCCTCTGTGGTATGGATCTAGGTATCAATACAGCCAGGAAACCAGAGGTGGAGGGGTAGTAGTGGTGCTTGGGTCTCCCACTTGCACTGCTTGGAGTGAGGAGTGGGGGTAGGGTAGCAGCCCAGCTGCACATGGCTCAGCTTTTCACTTGTCTACTCTCACTACTCAGAGGCTCGGGGTTTTGGGGTTTGTGTAGCATCCCAGTTCCACATGGCTCCACTTTGCACCGGTCTGCTCTCATCTGCATGTCAGGGTTAAGCTCTTATACCACACCCTATTTTACTGTACTAGAAAAAATCATTGTGCAGATATACTTCAATTATAATCCCAGATCTATCAACTATGTACATTGCGAAAGTATCCCAGGTCTATATGAGACTTAATTTCTTCATCTGAAAATTGGAGAGACTAATAACACAATTACTAAGATGGCTGTGTGAATTAAAATAAGATAACATACAAAAATCAACTTTGCTGTCAGTAAACAGTAGTTTCTATTATCCTAGAGAGATCATTCTCAAAGAAAGCATTAAGAAAATAATAGGGAGACTATAGAGAAGGAAACTTGTGGCTCTGTAGTGTTTGGATGTTTAGGGGAAAATGTAGAGTGATTTCAAATTGATTCCTTTTAGGGAGATAAAAATGTGTTAAAAATAAACGGTGTTGATAGTTGTATGTGTCTATAAATATACTAAAAATCACCAAATAATAAAATTTAAATGGGTAATTTGTGTGTTATGGAAATTATAGCTCAATAAAATGATTTCTTGAAACATTACAAAGAGGAACACACATAGGGAAAGGACAAGAACTCAGAGCTACTTAAGAAAAATTCTTAAACTTGGCTTTTACAAAACTCATTTACAAGCTTGAAAAAGACAAATCAACAAATCTCAGAGTACTTTTTGAATTAATCCAATTTAGCCTGAGACAGTCATCACAAAACATTATTCCTAATTGGCTATTTTTGTCACTAGCCACAGGGAAAGAGGTTGTTTTTTGCTATTGTGCATCTGGCAAACATCTAGTTTTAATATAACAAATGTCAGGAAGTAAAGATTTATTTCACAATTTACTTCAGAGTTTAGGAAAAATCTACAATTGACAGACTGTTTAGCTGCCTCACATCTCAGGCCTCCCAGTGTTTGGTGCATAGTGAAAAAAACAAGAAAGCTGTGATCTTCTACATTTTTTTCATTCCAATCACACAAGCTCAACGTGAGTTTTGGTTTTGAACAGCAGCACAGCTTGGACAGTGTTCAATCACCCTACATAGTTTGGACAATGTTAAAATTAGACCAGGGAGGACTAAAAAGGGGGCATAATAGTAACATGTCCAGATGATAAAATTACATTTCCTCTTCTAACTGTTAGACATTTACAGGGACATAATTTGGAGATGCCTTTGGGTCCTATTCAATTCCTATGTAGAAAATAAGCATTTGCTAATAGAGGGCTAGTTTCTTAAGTAGGGAATTTCATACATAGAACTTTATTGAATGCAAATCTGGACAGAAAAGGATTCAAGTTTTGAATACTGCATTATGATGCATTTGCAATTAGTGCATCCACTGTTATGGATGATTTTTTATATAAAAGTGCTATTCAGTCAACTAGACTTTTTTCCATTGTCTATGTAATTTATGCATAAGATAAAACACTTATAAAGTATTATAGATCAGGGGTTCATCTTCTTTTACACATCATTCTCTGAAGATGAAATACCTTACTCTTTAAATGTGTTTATCAACAGCACTTATGAGTCATACCCAGAATTTAATTTCACCTATAAGGTGCTAAAATGCAGTGAGGATACCAGCATCTAACCTGCACTTACCCCAACAATATCAAGGCATTTGTGGTAGATTAGAGCAAGAAGATCAACTCCTGAAAAGTTATGAAAACCAGTTATCTTTCTCTGTCACTATGTTTTCAGCCCATTTATTCTCCAGTATTCAGTGCCCTAATGTTATCTTCTGAGTATTCAAATCCTGACACTGCTAAATACCATAGGAACCATTCTGATATGCAGTCTAAGGCTCAGGGTTATTTTCTTAATTCATTTCTTCCATCTAATGTTTATTCTATTTTGTACTTATTCTGAAGTATGGAATATTGACTTTGAAAGAGTTCTTGCTTGTCCTTTTAAGCATTTCCATTTTAATACAGAGCTTCAGTGCTTTGAATTATAAATTATGCAGTCAGTGAGAGGTTTTAGTCCATAAGACCTTTCATCCTCTTAAAATGATGATGATGATGGTGATTATGATAAAATTTATTAGATAATTGCATTAATTAGATAATTAGATTAATTATATAATTAGATTTTTGTTATGGCTTGTATCTAAATGTTTTCCCAAAGTCTTAGGCACTCATGGGTGGTACTTTTTAAAGGTGGCTGTATTATGAATATGTGATATTGGGGTTAAGGGTGTGTGATAACAAAATAGGTTTAGCATAGTTCATATGAGTAGTGGAAACCCTAACATGGGTGTGGGTGACATCAATCAATAGGTTTTTAGCCTGGATGTAATATAAAGAGACAGAAGAAAGGCAAGCTTGTTGTTGCTGCTTTCTGCCTGTGCTGTTATGGACTATTGCTCCTCTAATATCCTCCTCTGCCATGCCACCTTGCTTTAGATCCTGCTGACTATGACTGAAACTTCGCCAAACTGGGAGCTGAAATAAATCTTTCCTTCTTTAATTTGCTAGTGTTCAGAATTTTCTCCTAGTCCTGAAAAATTAACTAAAACAATGGTTATAATCTTGGCTTGAATATATCAACAAGATTATATCTATATCTATGTGTAACTATAATTAATTAGATTTCTCATGAAGAGGGACTGCAATCAACAAACATATAAGATATGCCACAAAGCTATAGAAAAAATAAGTTTTAAGTAAAAAAAGCTTTCCTGTGGATAACAGCTAGAAACTAGAAACAGAAAGATCAACTGACAGTGGAAAAAGCAAAGACATGATAGCATTTTTTGTGTATTCTAGAAAACAAAAATGAAATCTACTACACAATTAGGCAATTCACATTGCAGGATAACAGCTATAAACATAAAGCGATAGCTATTGCTGTAGAAGTGGGACAAGAAACTTGAAATCAATATAATATTGAGTCAAAACCTGTTTGAATACAAAAAATATCTACCAGACATGTAAGTCACACAATTATATAAATGTGTAAAAGGACACATCTCTCTACTACAAAACTTAACATGTATAATTTATATACTACTTGGGACTTTCAACAAATTTCCTTCTTGTCATTTTTGTAAGTTATTTATTTATTTTGGTAAGTTATTTATGAAGAGGGCATTTTCTCAAATTGATCAAGGAGATTGAAATAAGAGTTTATTAAATCTAAAAACTTACTAATTTCTTCAAATATTAAAACAAAGTATAAGTAGATGCTGCTGACATAGAGTATCCATGACATAAGTAATATCACATATTAAATTCCTTAAAAACAACTTTATTTACGCACTTTTCAAAAAATATCCTATAATGGTTTGGGTAGAATTTAGAGTATCTTGTTTGTCTCCCATAAACTAGTATAATCTCTAATTACTTAGCATTACTTTAATCATTTAGACATTACTTAGACACAATTTTCTATATCAGTGATATTTTTTGTGAGTTTCTCTGGTTGCTTATTTTTTATTCATTAAATTTATTGGTAACCTTTAGGTATACATTTTGATCACATTATTCATTGGCAATTTGGACCTGTACATGATATATCTTGGTTCTTGTTCTTTCTCCATTCTCCTTAAAAATTGACTACATATATACCAACAGGCTAGTATTTAGTATTATGACCTCTGTTTAAATTGTGGAGTGATTAAATCTTGCTAATAATTTTCTAGTTATTCCTTGACTAAGGTGATATGATATTTTTTATACATCAGTATATATTTTACTGAAAAAATGCACATTCTTTGACATATATAACATTTTCTCTTCCTGGCTTTTCATCACTGGGACACAATATCTTTTGTGCATAAATTGTGGTATAAATGAATTAATTTTTTTCTGTTTTTTGAAATAGTGAAGATGGAAGATTTATAAGTACATGGAAAAATCTAGTATCCCTTAGTGAATTTTACTGATTACTCTAAATCACAGACCATGCAGAAATGTTTCAACTTTTCATTGAGTAATTGTAGAATAGGCAAGATATATCCTTTTCTTCAACAGAAAAGCAATTCTTTTTACAAATAAAAAATTTGAAAGTTATTTCCATAATTCAATGTAATTAAATGGTCTAAGTTTAATTTTATCATATACTTATTATGAACCAGTTAAATACAAGACTGTGCTGAGAGAATATAGGCATACAAAGATGAAAAGTACATGTAAGTGAAAAAATCAAGTTTACATGATATTTTTACCTGTTCAGTATTTTAAAGTAATATATTTATTTTTCTCAAGAAAATCATTATATACTACTAATGTGAAAGTATTACTAGAAAAAAAAATTTTTGGTACTGTGATTGAACTTAGGACCTTGTGCTTGCAAGGCAGGTGGCAGAACAACTGAGCTAAATCCCTGGCCCACTGGAAAAATTTTTGACTTACATTTTGTAGGATTTACTTCTTGATTGTCTATCACAACATTTTTATCCAATTTTATCAGGCATTTAGTTTTCTCTTGATTCAGTGCCAATCAAGTCCACTCTGAGTGTTTCATTAAGCTTGGAGAAAGTCAAGATGTTGGACATGATGACTATTATTACACATTGTATTTTAGGAGAAAGTTAGTGTCAGGAATATAGATGCCCTTTGAATTTCTTTTAGGTGCAGTCAAGATTATAAGGAATAGCAGGAATGTAAAATGACAATAAATTCTATGACAGCTCTCAAATAAGGCCAACAATTGTAACATCCTTGAAAGTCAAGTGCATAATATTAAAATTAGTTTAGTAAAAGAAATAATCACCTTTGTTTAATAAGGAATATATAACATTTTTCCTTCCAGGCTGTAGTAGCCAGCTTTTCATCACTGGCACACAATATCTACACATACAAATTAATGGAGAGGTTTAATTTAGTTTAGGGTTTCAAAAGTCCCTAGTTGGCTGGCTCCAAGACATGAACCTTATGGGGGGACAAAGATACTTAATTCAGAGTAGCAGGGAAGTACAGCAAGGAAACAGTGCCTAAGAGTAAGGGTTCAGAGGTGAGATACACTATCAATGGTCAAGCCTACAGGACCCACACAAACACATCCAGCATTATGCATTAGTAATTCCACAGGTGGCTCTAATGCAAATCAAGTTGACAGTTTAGCTTAACTATCACATGTGTAAACAATAAAATTTCATAACTGTAAGTTGTACTACCTCTCTGTTCCCTTAAATAATTGGCAGCATGTTCTGCCACATTTTAGATTATGCTTATATTGGTCATTAAGGTCACATTACATTACCAGTTTTGCCTTACTTGAATATGTCATCAGTCATCTCCTAGAAGTCTAAGTCAACCTACACAAGTAGTTATGAAGCTAGTACTACTAGTTAGCTCAAGAAAAAAAAATGCTGCAAGGATTAAGCAAAGTTAATTAAGAAAGTGAGACTTTGGTTGTAGGATTTTGCACATAAAATTAAATTTAAATTTACAACAGTAACCTGAGATACTGCAAAATATGACACTATGTTTCATTTTGATCTAAAACTCCAAATATAGTAGTTGAAAAAAGGAAGAATGATGAGTTTTATACTATTTTCCCTTTAAATAATCATTGTTAACTTTTCAGTTCTGGTAAAGATGCAATAACTGATATTAGATAACCTTCAACTCAGAAAGCAATTATGCATATTTTTTGTTATTGTTTTTGTTTTTTGTTTTCATACCAGGGATTGAACTTCGAACCTCATGCTTGCAAAGCAGGTGGTGGAACCACTGAGCTAAATCCCTGGAACTTATGAGGTCTTAATTTATGTATTTTTTAAAAAATGCAAAATGTTGCTAAAATAATAAACTGTCTATCATCTATCAATCAAGCAGAAAGCTTGGCTTTAGGAGTAAAATAATGGAATTCAAGATGGAAATTCAGCTGGCAATTAAGGAGATAGATTCTGACAAAAAAAGGAAGCTATAGAAGGAGAATCCCAAAATTTATATAAAAACTACTCTCAAATCCTTTTATGACTCATAAACCATGCATTTATAGAACAGATTCCAGTAGCTCAAGAGGAAATAAAAGAGTTTGAAGACTGAAATTGCTGCATAAATAATCTATTAGTTATCCATTGTGAGAAAAACAGTTTGGAATTTTATAGAATGTTGGTGAATGTCTTGGGCTTATCTCTAAGTTTCTGGATTGGTCATGTATTAGAGCCCAAAGTTATGTTCCAATATTAAGAGATCCACCTTATGAAAAAAGAAAATTTGAAAACAGCTCATGCTAAGGAGACACAAATACCTTTAAAAATCAATTTTATTAGCTAATAATTTACAGGAAACATAATTCAAATGAATATAACAGAATCTAGAGTTTTTATACAGAATTGTCCAAAATCTCTAGTATATTTTTTTAATTGTAAGACTTCCAAAAGCAAGAAAATTTTTTCTACTAAACAAGAGAAAAAGTAGTCATTAGAATAAGGATTTTACATGACCCATACTGCAGAATCCACAGAGAAGGACTTTAAAGGGAACATTATAAATATGGTCAAAATACTAGAGAAAAGATGCTGAAATGAATGAAAAGTTGGGAAATTTAAAGTAAAATATGCAAAATGAAAAAATTACTAAAACATATAAACTTACATTCACAGGAAAAATGACAGCATTAAAATGACAAATCAGTCAGTAAATTTTAAAATTATCTCCCTTATTATTTTTAAAATTAATAAGCTAAAACAAAAAGCATTGCAATGTTTAGTTTATAACAAATGCAGATATAAACTATATGATAGCAGTAGCACAAGCTTGTGGAGAATATATAAAAATTTGCTTTTCCAAGTAGTAATATTTTTATTTCAATTAGTATATTCACTCTCCTTAATTGAACCAGTAAAGAATTTATATTTAAAATCTATAGGCTGGTGATTTAGCTTAGTGGTTCTACTGCCTGACTCACAAGCACAAGTACCTGGGTTCAAACCCTGGCATCAAAATAAATAAATAAATTAATTAATTAATTAATAAAGACGAAACCTATAATAAGTACTAAAAGTGCTATGAAGAGGTATGACTACAAATTTTTAAAAGGTTTTAAAGTGGAATAATAAAAATATTAGTTTAACTCAAAGAAAATCTCTTAATTGGGAACTATTGCTTAGTCTCCTTACATTTCATGAAGCTATTGAAATAGTTAGATTTAAATAATATCTTGCTAATTGCTCTGCATCTCTTTGTTTTCCTATTCTTTCAATGCTTGCATTATGGATTAATCTGATCATTTTCAGCATATGAAGAAACAAGACACAACAACATGCTGACTCTGACAGCCATCCTTAAATATAAACATGTTTATATATCACAAGTGAAAATGTAAAAAATAAATATAATACAAATGGTAAAATAAGAAAATAAAGTAACTATTATAATAAATTTGTTTTCCTATTCTTTCAATGCTTGCATTATGGATTAATCTGATCATTTTCAGCATATGAAGAAACAAGACACAACAACATGCTGACTCTGACAGCCATCCTTAAATATAAACATGTTTATATATCACAAGTGAAAATGTAAAAAATAAATATAATACAAATGGTAAAATAAGAAAATAAAGTAACTATTATAATAAATTTTATATTATTACAGGGGCTGGGGATTTAGCTCAGTGGTTCCACTGCCTCCTCACAAGCACCAGTCCTGAGTTCAATCCCCAGTACCTCCCCCAAATAAAGAAATTAATAAGCGTTAATACATCCAGATGTTATAAAATATCTTAACTCTGAATTTACTTACGAAAGAGCTTCAAAATACCAAAAGCAAAAATTTTCAGAGCTATCATGCATGGATATAATAGCATCCTTGTTGGAGACACATTTTTAGAGAACTACATAAAATATTAGAATTGACACCTGCAAAATTCGTGAATACAGTTATCCTTCACTCACTGTCCTATACATAAAGTGACAACAACAAAGAATAAACTGGGCCAGAGATTTATATATTTTTATATTTAAAAATTAATTTTATTGGTATATTTAAGGGATACAATGTGAAGACATTGTAAATTTGTACCTTTACATAATCCATCTTAGCTCTTATTTTTTCCCCATTTCCCTGCTCTCCTTTCAACCCCTCCACCTCTCCCTATCTACAAAGACTTTGTTTACATTTTTTCTTTTTCTCATGTTAATTCTATCCTCATCTTTCTTTTTTCCTGCCCCTCCCATTTCTCCTTCCCTTTTGAAACTTTTCTTCCAATTTCACATTATCTTTTATATATTTTAGTCCTTATTTACACTTTCAGTTTCTTACACTAGAAAAAACTATTTGGTATTTACACATATGCATCCTATTTATTTCATTTAAGACTATTGCCTCAATGTGCATCCATTTAGTTATAAATGTCTCTAGTTTATCATTCTTTATGGCTGAGTAGTACTCCATTTTATTAAAAACAACAACAACAACAACAACACATTTTCTTTGTCCAGTGACCTGTTGGTGGGCAATTGGGCTGCTTCAAAAGTTTAGCTATCATGAATTATGCTGCCATTAATGTGGGTGCAATATATCACTGTGGTATGATTATTTTATTTCTATAGGAAGAGGGATAGCTGGGTCAAATGGGACTTCCAATTCTACTTCTTTGAGTTATCTCCATATTGATTTCCACAGTGCTTGCACCAGTCTACACTCCCACCAGCAGTGGAGCATGGTCCCTCTTTCCCCACATTGGTTGATATCATAATAGCAGCAATTCCTTCCATGGTAAAGTAGAATCACAGTGTTGCTTTCATTTGCATCTCTCAAATGACCAGTGATGTTGAACATTATTCAATTTTTATTTGCTATTTCTATGTCTTTTTCTAAGAAATGTCTGCTTACTTCAGGTGCCCACTTTTGCATTGGATCTTTACATTTGGGAGGTCTGATTTTTTAATGTTCTTTATATATTCGAGATAGTAGACCTTTCTCTGAGGAAGAGCTGGTGAAATTTTTCCCACATTGTGGGTTGTCTCTTCACACTATTGGTCATTTTTCTTGCTGTGCCAAAGCTTTTTAGTAAGAATACATCCCACTTGTTCATTGTGCTAAGTCAGGGGCACCTGAGGTTTTGTTCATATAGTCTTTTCCTGTTCCAACGTCTTCAAGAGTTCTACCTAACCTCTCTTCCAGCCAGTTAGTATTTCTGTTTTAATATTTAGATCTTTAATCCATTTCAATTTTAGTTTTGTTCATGGTGAGAGATATAGGTCTACTTCTAATCTTTGGCAAGTGAAATCCAGTTTTTTCCAGCACCATTTATTAAAGAGGGTGTCTTTTCTCTAGTGAGTGTGTTTGGCTCCTTTGTCAAAAATGAGCTGGCTGAGTGTGTCTGGACTTGTTTCTGCATCTTCTGCTCTGTACCACTGGTCCTCAGGTCTGTTTATTTTCCAAGACCATGCTTTTATCATAGTAGCTTTGTAGAATCATTTCAAGAAGGGATTGTGATACCATTTACCTTGTCTTTATTGACGAGAATTGTTTTTGCTATCCCAGGTCTCTTCTAGTTCCAAATGAATTTTTGGATTGTTTTCTCATGGTTTGTAAAGTTTGCTGGTGGAATTTCATTGAGATTGCATGGAATATGTATAGACGTTTAGGAAGTATAGCCATTTTCACTATGTTGGTACTTACTACCCAGGAGCAAATGTTGTCTTTCCATTTTCTGATAACCTCTTCGATGTCTTTTTTCAGAATGTTGTTATTTTTAGAGGTCTTTGATTTCTTTCTTTAGGTGGATTCCTATGTATTTTCTTTTATAATATTGTTAAAGGAATTGTTTGTCCCACTCCTCTCTCAGTCAGTCTGTTTTTAGGGTACAGGAAAGCTATTGATGTTTTGTGTTGATCTTGAATCTAGCTACTTTGAATTTGGTCATTAAGCCTAGAAGACCTTAGGTGGAGTTCTTGGTGTCTTATAAGTAGTGTATCATGTCATCTGCAAATAGTAACAATTTGACGTCTTCTTTACCTATCTTTATTCCTTTTATTTCTTTCACTTGTCTAATTGCTATGGCTAATGTTTCCAGAACTATATTGAACAGGAGTGGTGATAGTGGACATCCTTGTCTTGTTTCTGATTTTAGTGTGAAGGATTTCAGTTTTTGATCATTTAATATGATACTGGCTGTTGGTTTTGCTTAGATGTCTTTTATCAGATTGGGATAGAGACCTATTCCATTTTTGGAGGGTTTTTGTCATAAATATGTGTTAGATTTTGTTGAACACTTTCTCTGCATCTATTGAGATGATCATATGAGTTTTGTCCTTGGCTCTATTAATATAATGTATCATATTTATTTATTTCCACCTTTTGATCCATCTCTTCATCCTTGGGATGAATTCCCCTTGGTTAGAGTGTATCATCTTCTTAATAATCTCCTGCATTCTAATTGCAAGTATCTTATTAAATACTTTTGCATCTATGTTTGTTAGTGAGATTAGCCTATAGCTCTCTTTTTTTGTTGGTTTTTCTCTGATTTGGGGATCAAAGTGATGCTTGCTTCCAGGAAAAAATTTGGAAATATTACTTCCCATTCAATTTCATTGAATTGTTTAAACAGAAGTGGCAGTATTTCCTCTCTAAATGTCTTTTAGAATTCAGCAGTGAAGCCATCAGGACCCAAACTTTCCTTAATTGGTAAGTTTTCAATTTTATTGATTGATATTGGGTTGTTTATAATTTTTAGGTCATTTTCATTCAATTTGAGTAATTCATGCAAATCCAGGAATCTTTTCATTTCTTCTATATTCTACATCTTATTCTTATATAGGTTATCAAAATAGGTATTGATTATCCTCTGGATTTCTATGGGGTCCATTGTAATTTCAGTCTTTTAATACCTAATTGCATGGATTTGGGCCTTTTCTTTCCTTTTTTTTGATAAGGCTAGCTAAGGGTTTGTCAAATATGTTTATTCTTTTGAAGAAACAACTCTAGACATCATTGATGTTTTGTATTGTTCTCAGTCTACATTGCATTAATTTATGCCCTGATCTTTATAATTTCCTCCCTTGTATGAGCTGTAGGTCTGTCCTACTCTTTTTCCAGAAACTTGTGGTTCAACATTAGGTTGTGTAATTGAGCTCGCTCTGATTTCTTCTTTTATTTCCTCTGTGACCCAGTGGTTATTCAAAAGTGCCTTGTTCAATTTCTATGTGTTTATGAAATTCTTGCAGTTTCTTTTGCTATTGATCTGCAATTTCATTATATTGTGGTCTGATAATATACATGGGATAACTTCAATGCCTTTTCACTTACTTAAACATGTGTTTAGAGCAAGCATGTAACCTATTTTGAAGAACAATCCATGTGCAGCTGAAAAGAATGTGTATTCTGATTTTGTGGGGAGGAACACTCTGTAAACATTTGTTAAGTTTATTTGTTCAAGAGTTTGAGTTCTAGTATTTCATTGTTTATTTTTTATCTGTTTGATCTTTCTATTTGTTTCAGCTGAGGTCTCGCACTACTATTGTAATAGTGCATGAATGATTTTTCATGTCCGTTAGTATTTGTTTTATATAGTTGGGCACACTTGTGTTTGGTGCATATATATTTGTTATTGTCATCTCTTCCTCTTGGATTGTTCCCTTTACAAGGATGTAATATCCTTATTTGTGTGTCTTAATCAGTGTTGGTTTGAAATTTATATGATCTGCAAATTCCTGCTTTTTTTAGGTTCCTGTTGCATGGAGTGTTGCTTTCTATCCTTTAACTTTCAATCAATGAGATTCCTTTTTGAATTAAATGTGTTTCATGTATGCAGGATATTGATGAATATTGCTTCTTGACCCATTCTGCCAGTCTATTTCTTTTGATTGGTGAATTGACATCATTAATATTGATGGTTATAAGTGATATGTATTGACTTATCCTTGTCATAACTTTTCTTTTTGTTGGATTCTCCTCCTTTGCATTTAATTTCTTGTAGTGCCTGATGGATTCATTCTTCTGGGCTTCCTGGGGTTGTGGTCCTCATTGTCTTTTCCCAGGATATTGTTTAAATTTTCTTTGAGTGCTGCTTTAGTATTTATGAAATTCCTAAGGTACTCTTTGTCATGAAAGTATCTTATTTCTCTATCAATTTTGAAAGATAATTTTGCAGGGTACATCAATCTGGCTTGGAGGTTGTTTTTCTTTAGGGTTGAAATGCATCATTCCATGCTCTTCTTGCCTTGTGGGTTTGTGTTGAGAAGTCTCCTGTTATTCTGATGGGTTTCCCTTTATGTGTGATTTGTTTCTTTTCTCTAACTGCTTGTAGAATTTTGTTCTTCTGTTGGGTTTCTGGGATGTTAACTATTATATGCTTACTTATAAATTGATTTTGATCACAGCTAGTTGGAGTCCTGTAAACCTCACTTATCTCTATTTCAGGTTCTTTTGCTCTATTTGGGAAGTTTTCTGCCATTACTTCAGTGAACAGTTTTTTTTTATGTCATCTGCACTCTCTCCTATTTCTTCACTGACTCCAATCAGAGTTATGTTATTCTTCTTTGAATCATCTAGCAGCTACTCGCTTGATCTCTCATGGTTCCTTGAGCTTTTTAAGAGATTGTTATTTTCCTGGTGACTAATCAAAATTCTAACTTTTATATCTGAAATTCTGTCCTAACATTGGCTGTTTTGCTGTGTAAAACACCAGTGGAATTTTTAACATCTTATATATCTGTTTGCATTTGTTTTATGAATTCCATTTTTTCCTATGTTGGGATTTCATCATGTTTCTTTTTATCTTTGTCCACTCTAGATTTATTAATCATGTCTTGTACTATGGATACAATCTCTGCTTTTATCTGATAAATTACTCTTGATCTCATATTTTCCTGGTCCTCTTTTTTTGCCAGTTTAGGGAGTCCAGCTGTTTGAGTATCAGATTGTTCCATTTCATTTCTCTTTGGGGTTGCCCTAGGTGATCTGGAAGTCCAGTTTTGAAACTTATTTCTGTGTTTTCTTATTTCAACAGATGCAGCCTGCTGTGCTTTATTGAGGGAACTTTTGTTCACCAGTGGTCTTCAATTCTCAAGAAGCCACTGAGCAGCCTTTACTCTGCTGCTCCCCAGTACACCAATTCCTGGTTTTAGAATGGTGGCCTTCTATATCCCTGAGCTGACCTGTTGTCTGGGTGGGATTCGGTGTGTCCTGTACACACTTGGGGTGGTGTCTAGGTGTGCTTCTTGCTGGGTCCTTTATGTACCTGTTGTCTTGGGGTACCTTTGTCTGGGGGCTGCATATCCCAGTTCCTGTTGTCTGTGTGGGATTCTGGTGAGGGTCTTCATGCACTTATCAGTGGTATCACCACAAGCCTCTGGCTGTTGCACATGTGTCTGCATAGTTTTCTCCATGTGGGACCTTGGCTGTGGCCAATGGTATGATGGGACTCTGGATGAAGCTTGCATGCCTGTGTAGATCTTTTCTAGGTGGGCTGTGGCTTGGGCATGTGTGCTCTCTCGTCTGTGTTCAGGGTGGGGTAGGGCCCTAGCTGGGACCTGCCTGCAGCTGCACCACTCTGTTCCACACAGTTGCACCATGGGACATGTGCATGCACTTACTGTTTGTATGATGGAACTCTAAAGGTAGGTTGCACATCTGTGCAGCTCATTTCTATGAGGGCTGTGGCTTGGGCACATGTGCCCACACCTCTGGGTTTGGGGCAGGTCCCTAGCTCAGACCAACCTACAGCCACATCACTCTGGTCCACACAGCTGCTCCCCACAATGTGTGCACACTTACTGATGCTATGGTGGAACTCTGGAGCAGGCCCTGGGATTTAGCTCAGTGGTTCTGCTGCCTGCTTCACAAGTGCAAGGTCCTAAGTTTGATCCCCTGTACAAAAAAAAAAAAGAATAACAAATTTATTATGACTGAAGTGTCTAAGCAAGAATGCTAGAGAGCAACAAAGTGATGAGATACTTATGGAGTCTGAAAATTCAGCATAGCACATGAAAAGAAAATGTAGGTACTCTACTTCTCTCATAATGTTCCTATTGCCCAAGTCAACTCAAAAGCATGGTGAACTTACTTTTATGAGAAATGGGTAAGCAAAACACAGCCCCCCTAACAGTATTCATTGTCACTGTAGAGAACTATATAAGAGACTGCTACTGTCCACAAAAGATTTGAACACAGTTTGAAGAGTTGGAAAGAGTTCTTGTGGCCCTGTAGTCAGAGTGAGAGCCTTCAATATATCACTCACTGTGCTCCAAGTGTTCTAAATTGCTATAGCTTGGCTTCATCTTGAAACAGGACCTCTTACAAGAGTGTATTCAACCCTGTGTCTTGAAGCCACAGTGTGGCTCCCTTCTTGAAACTCTGACAGCATTCTACCACTTGAACATGAATTGCTTCAGCATCAAGACACCAGCTATTCATATCCCAAGACCAGCTAAAAAGCCAAGTCTCTGGCCTCAATACAGTGACCATCATGAGAGTCTCCCAAAGGCTCACATGTTAAAGGCTTGCCACCCTGAGAGGAGTTACTGTAAACTGGTGAAAACTTAAGTAGTGCAGACTAGTTGGAAATGTACATTATTAGGGGCATCCTCTTGGGAGAAGTGCCTTCTTTTTCCTCTTACTTCATATTAGGTGGAAGGAACTTTTTCTTACCATGTGTCACCTCCATGATATACTACCTCAACACATTTCCCCCCAAAATAAACCAACTGGCCCTGGACTGAACCATTCAAAACTGTAAGAAAAAATAAAAACTTCTTCTTTTTAGATGATTATCTCTAGTATTTTGTTATAGTAATGGGAAGCTTAATAACACAATATCCAACAAATTATAAGTAAAGACACCAAGGACATTACTGGAGAAAGGATGCTTCCTCAATAAATAAATGCTGGGAAATCTGGATACTCATATACTAAAGAATAAAACTGGGTTCTTCTCTCTCAAAATATGCACAAATCAACTAAATATAGATAAATGTCTTAAGTGAGACCTGAAATTGAAATTTCTAAAAGAAAAGATAAGGGAAATGACCCAATAAATTTGTCTGGGAAAATATTTCATGAAGATGATTCCAAATGTATAAAAAAACAAAGGCTGAAGTTGACAAAATGAGGCTACATGAAATAAAAATCTTCTACATAGCGAAGTAAACAGTAAATAAAGTTGAGACAATCCATAGAATGGGAGAAAATATTTGCAAGTTATTCATCTAGCAAGGAATTACTATTCAGAATATATATGAACCTCAATTTAACAGAAACACACACACACACACAACCTATTTAGGCAAGGGACAATGTTCTGAATAGACATTTTTTCAAAATAATTAGTATAAATAACCCAAAATAGATGAAAAAAATAGATAATACTAATCATTAAGGAAATGTAAAAATCTAAAATGAAATAGTATCTCACCCCAATTAGAATGGCTATTTTAAAAAAGACAGAATTCACAAATGTCAGTGAGAATGTGGACAAAGATTAACTTTTGTGACTCGTTGTAGGCATATGAATTAATATAGCAATGAAGGCAAACAGTATGGGTAGAAATATAACTGTAAATTGATCTGGCATTTCCACTACTGTGTATATATGCAAAGGCAAGAAAAGGCATATGTTAAAGGAATATCTGCACTCTTATATTTATTATGACACTATGTACACCATCCATGAAGTGGAAACAACCTACTAATTAAGGGATGAATAAAGAAAATATGTATATACTCAGTGGAATATTATTCAGCCCTTAAAAGAATGAAATACTGTCATTGAAGAAAAAAAAAGATGAGCCTGGGCAGGTGTAATATAAAGTGAAATAAAAGGAAGACAGAAAAACACTACGTGCTCTCACTTATATGAGAAAGTTAGAGTGATCGCATAGAAGTAGAGAATAGCATGATGGGTAAAATAAGCCAAGGAGGATAAGGAGAATGTAAGGTGGAGAGTGGATAGGTAGTGGGTATAGGTGCTGTTTGATAGGAGGAATAACTAATATTCTGTGTCATGGTAGGTACACTATACTTGAAATTAATTAATTGTATATTTGAAAATAGCTAATAGAATGGATTTTGTATGTTCATAACATGTAGAAATGATAAACGTTTAAGATAATATCTAGCCCAATTACTCTAATATTGTTACACATTATACTATGTATGTATATTTTGTATCAATGAAAAACAAAATATATACCGAGAAATAAAAAAGTAAAAAGAATTAGTGGGCATATGGAAGATCTAAAAATGTTATCAAATTAACTTGATTCTAATAAGATTTTCATAATATTTACCCAGTACCCATAGGAAACATTCTTTTCAAGTGTATGTGAAACCTTAAGCAAGATGCACTATATGCTGGGTATTAAAATAATACCAAATATACTGAAAATATTTAAATCTTGTGAAGAACATCCTTTAAATGTAATATAATAAAGTTATATTTCAATAACAAAAAGTATCTAGAATTATCCTTAAGTGGTTCAAAATCAAAGAGCTCACTAATAAAATTACCCTCATTTGATGAAGGAATTAAACAGAATTAGAAAGCAAACCCATTTGAATGATAGTGAAAACAGAACATTGCAAGTGTGTGGGGAGCAGCTTTGAGAAAAATGTATGTTTGATTACTTGTGCTGAAAAAGAAGTAAGGCTCAAAGTTATTTATTTTAGTTTTTATGAATCTAATGAAGGAACACATTAAATTCATACTAGAAGTAAGCAGAATAAAGAATGACAAAGATATGAGCAAATATTAATGAAAAAAACCTACAAAATAGGAAAACTAAAAGGGAAAGGCCTTCTTCTTTGAAAAGACTGATAAATTAATGCAAACCAATAAATGAATAAAGGAACAATTACAAATTTATAAATATCAGAAATAAAAACAAGCATATCAGTTTAGATCCTATATGTACTAAAAGCATATGTAGAGAATATTCTGAGCAATTTTTGTCAACAAAATTAACAAATAATAAAATGATCTAAATCCTTGAGTGACACAAATTTCCAAAATGTACATGAAAAATTTTAAAAATCTGGACACTGTATACATTGACTGTAAATAAAGTACTTCCCAAAAGAGAGATTTTGAATTTGTCAATTTAGAGTAATGCGATTAATATGCTGAGTTTTAATGTAAAAAGTGAACAATGTGGAAGAAAAAAGTTTAATGTAAGCATAGAGATGGAAACTCTAAGAAAAAATCCAGAGGAAATATTACTTGTTAGGACTTGTGTCCGGATGTCCTCCCAAAGCCTCATGTGGTCATAGGGGGAATTTTCATGACTGACTGGATATACGGTGTGTGATGCTGGGATTAAGTGTGGAATGCTCGGAATAAGAATGTGTGATTACTAAATTAGTCTACTGATTGGTTTGGCATAGTTCTGGGTGCACATAATGAGATGGGATGTGAGTTCTACCCCAGTGGTGGGTAGCCTGGAAGGAAGAATATAAGGGACAGTAAGAGGGCTTCTATTGTCACTGCTTGACCCTTGTTGCTTGGTACTTCAATACTGGCCACTTTCTGCCTGCTCTGCTTTCCATGGAGTTTTTCTCCTCTTGATGCCCTCTGTCATACCATCCTGCCTTGCATCCAGCCAGCTATGAACTGGAACATCTACAAATTATGAGTTACAAATAACCTTTCCTCCTTTAACTTTGTCCAGAGAAAGAATGGAAGAAGCAAAATGATGGTAAAGAAAGAGAGAGAAGAAAAGGAAGAAAAAAAGATACTCAAGAATACAGAATTATCTAAGAGCTCTGAAACAATTGCAGATTTAAAATACATGTATTGGGAATACCAGAAGGAGAGGAACAATGGAAAGGGATGAAGGAAATGTTTGAGTTAAGAGTTGATAATTTGCCAAAATTAATGACAGACACTAAGAAATATATATTTATATCTATATCCATATCTATAATTTATCTGCATGGATTAAGACATTCAATGTTTATGTTCTATTTTAAGATAAATTGACAAATAGATTATAAATTTATTTTGGCAATAGAAAGAAATTGTGAGAGCCAGACTAATTTAAAAATTAAAAACAAGTTGATGTAGAAACTCTGATTATCTTCAAGGCTGATATACAGTAATCAAAAGAATGTAGCATTGGCTTAAGGATGGATGAACAGATTAATGAAGCTGAGTAGGGAAACAAGAGTAAACTCATATTTATATAGTCAATTGAATTTTTAAATTATTCTCAAGGCAATTTAACAAGGAAAGAAAACCTTTTCAACAAACTTTTTTGCAACAATTGTATTAACATATAAAATTCAATCATCACTGGGCCCTACCTCACAACATACACACAATAAATCAGAGGGGGTTACAGATGTACACACAAAAGCAATACTCACAAAGTTTCTAAGTGAAAATATTAGGAATTTTTTTGCAAATTTAATATAGATAAAAATTTCTAAAACAAACAAAGTACAAATCATAAAGGAAAAATTTTATAAGTTGAATTTTTAATAATATTGTTAATAAAATAAAAATAATAGCCACAGATTGGGGAAATTACTCATAATGCATCCATATGATAAAAGATTTATAACAAATCAATAGTAAATGTAAACAGCTCAGTGAAATGTCAAAAAACATAGGCAGATACTTCATAAAAGAATAAAAGGCCAGTAAGCACCAGTAATTAGTATCATTTGTCAACAGGGAAACACAAATTAAAATCACCTGGTGAAAAACATCTCCTATATCTTTTCCCATACAGTAGAGTGGTTAAAGCTCTTTCAAGAAGGAAAATAAAAGAGAAAACACTAAATGTTGAGAAAGGTTTCAGGAAATTGGAATGCTCACATATTTCTGGTAGGAAAAATTTTTACAACCACATTGGAGAACTACTGCAGTGTTTCTTATAAAGTCAGAAAACTAGAATATCACACTTCTACATACTTACATGTGGAAAATGAAACCTCATAACCACTATATATTTTTCATGAAATGTTCATATAAAGTTTTTTCATAGCCACAAATTTGGACATAAGTGTGTAATATCTGTTTAATGGAGAATGAAAGAATTATTATAGATTTTATAAAATAGTTTGTTAGGCAGATTTTCATCACTGCGACAAAATACCTGAGTAAATCAACTAAGAGAAAGAAATATTTAGTTTGGCTAACAATTTCAGTCTATGATCAGCTAATTTCATAGTTTTTAGGCCTTTGGCAAGGCAGAAACATGATAGAATGGTGTGGTGGAAAACTACTCAACTCATGGCAATCAAGTAGATGAAAGTGGGGGGAGTGCCTGAGAGAAACAGTTTGGGAACCAGATATATATTCCAAAGTCACAACCCCTGAGCCACTCACTTCAACTAGGCCTTATCTCCTATTTCCATTACCGGTCAATAATACCATCAAAGCCAGGCGTGGTAGCGCACGCCTGTAATCCCAGCACTGGGGAGGTTGAGGCAGGAGGATCACTGTGAGTTCGAGACCAGTCTGGGCTACATAGTGAGTTCCAGGCCAGTCTCAACTACATAGTGAGACCCTGTCTCAAAAACAAACAAACAAACAAAAATAATGCCATCAAACTATGGTTTCATCTGTGGATTAATCCACTGGTGAAGGCAGAGGATGCATTGTGACTATTAATCATAATAGATCAACTTGAATGGATTAATGAATGCCTATATTAATAAAGCACTGTTCTGGATGTGTCTGAGGATGAACGCTATACAGGTTTACAAACTGTGGGGAAAAGATCTACCATCGTTGTGGATGCCACCAACCAATAATACTGTAGCCTGAATGGAATAAATAGGGAAAGAAGAAGAAATTGTCCCCATCTTGAATAGCTGTAGTCTTCCTGAGAGGGTCTATCCTTTGCTTCCATTGCCTTTGAAGATTGGTTTCCAGCTGTACAGTTTCTTCAGCTTTCCAACGCAAAGTTAAATTGACCTTTGACCTTGGACTGGTGCTGCATTTTTTATCTCTCTTTTTCTGTGGCTTCCATCCTCTTGGTTGAACAGCTGCTGGATTCTCCTTTCTCTGATTCCACAAACATTAATTTTGGACTTTCCCACCTCTGACTCTGTGAGGCTAAATGCAT
>NW_022900951.1:74774147-74788675 GCF_012274545.1 Fukomys damarensis
ATATATAGCCTCACAGGGTTAGATTGATTTGATTCTATTCTATTGATTCTACAGATTCTATTCTTCTAGAGAACCTTAACTAATAAACTCATGATCGAATAACTTTCCAAATACCCAGCAGAAAACAAATCTCCAATACAATGAGCCTTTAGGAGATATATCCAAACCATAATGGAATACTATTCGGCAATAAGAAAGAGCAAGTTATGGATACATAATGCATGGATGAACCTCAAAACCATTATGCGGTAGAAAACAGCCAGGCACAAAAGATTATATACTGTACACTTAAATTTATGTGTAATTTTGGGACAGGCAATACTAAGAAATGACTACAGAAATTAAACTAACTGTCTGGGACAGAGTGGGAAGAACATCTTCATAAAATGGAGATTGACTACAGAGATCCAAAGGAACTTTATAATGTGTTGAAAATACTCTATGTTTTCATTGTAGCACTGATTACAGAGGTACATATATTTGTTAAATTCATAAACTTCTACACTTTAAGCATTTTACTATATAGAAATGTATCTCAATAAATATAAACAGTGCTAAAATTGTAATTTCTAGGGCTAGTAGTTTTTACAAAAGAGAAATTTTGGGATAATTTAGATGATTTATTTTAAAAACTATATTTTTGAATACAGAATTGGATTATCCCCAAAATAATGTGTTTTTGGATGAAGTTTCATTGTATATCCACATCAGTTAGAATGAAAGCCACCAGTATATTCTTAAATTATTAGTTACACCTAATGAGTCAGGGCATAAACTTCAGATCAGGGAATTAATCTGTTGGCTAAATACAACTTAGCTTTCCCAGCAGATGATCCTTAGAAAGTTCCAACTGATGAAAAACAGATGAAAAGTCTACAAATCGCATACAGTGTGTTGCCAAAATGATTACTCACTAATGTCTCTTGCGATTGTTGCTTGGAGATGTCAACATTACTACATTGGGAGTGATATGATGTTGCAAAAACAAAGACATCTCCAAGAGAAAAAAGATTTTTTCATGTCAAAATGAGTTCTGGCACACCCTAGACCAGTATAAAAAAACAAACATGAATACTACAAAATAATTTAATGTTCCTGGCAAGAGAAATTAGAATTATCAGAATGGAGAGATAATTAATTTCATTGGTACCAATGAATAACGACTGCATTTTGAGCAAAACAATGTGCAATGATTAAGACTTGGTGAAGGGAGGGCAGGGGCAAGGGGAAAAAATGAGAACCAAGACCTGTCATGTGAAGGTACAGGGTCCCAGTAATTAATGTAACTGTATTGTAGACCTAGATTATAACAATAAACTCAATAAAAGGAAAAAAAATTAAAAAAGACTTGGTTACATTGCATCATTCATGAAGAGTCATTTGAGAACAGATCAAATGATGAAGAAATATATTTTTTTTCAAAATTTGCTATAAGCCAGGCTCTAGTCCAAGTATTTTAGCCCTAATATGTTTATCCCTTCAAGAGAGTAATACTTCTACTTTTATCACCTGTATTTTACAGATTAGGCATTTTACATTTTGAGAAGATAAGCAACTTAAACATGTCACTTAGGTTATGCAGCAATTATAAAATAGGGAAAATGGACAAGAATATCCAGAAACCATACTAATAATTTTACAATTTCTCTAGGCAGAAGTCACCATATATAGATATTAGAGTAGCTGTGCTAGGTTAGTGTTATGTAAATACTTTTTATACTTGTTTTCAGTTGCTGGTGAAAAAAATTTACATGATAACTATTTATTCTCCCATGTTTTCTCTTGGCCAACAAGTCCAGGTGAGTTTAACTAGATTCTCTGCTTAGGTTGTCACAAGAGCCATGTTAAAGTGTCAGGAAGATTAGAATCTTAATCTGGAAGCCCTTGGGGATAATTTGCTTCCAGGCTCATTAAGGTTGCTGGGAGAGTTCAGGTTCATGAGGTTGTAGTACTAAGGAACCCATTTCTGAGTTGGCTGTTGGCTGGAGTTACTCACATCTCTGAGAGTGAGCACACATTCTTTGACTTATGACTTCTTCCCTCTTCAAACCAAAGAACAATCTCTTGACTCCATCTTGTTTTTTCAATCTCTCTGACTTCACCCTCTTTTGTCTTCTATCACCAGTCAGAGAAAGCTTTTTTTTCAAGAGATTTTGTCAGAATGGGTCAGGGTCACAGAGATAATCTCTGAATGTTAAGATCAAATGGTTTGGAAATTTAATTACATCAGCATAATCCCTTCCTAGAAATATCTAAGTTAGTGTTTGATTGCCAGAGAACAAGAGGTTTAGCTTGAGAAACATCTTTAGAATACTGCCTATTTTATTTTTCTTCCACATTATTAGCATCTCTGACTTCCTGGGAACATGACTGCATCTTTGACTTCATTCCCACATCTTTCATGAATCCTCCTTTCAGCAGCCTATTACTTGACCTCTCAGGCCCTCCTTTGAAATTGCACTGAAGTCTCTATTGACCCAACAAATCTAAATTTCTGAAAGCTAGGGGAAAAAAGCATCAGGTGGATGATGCCAAAGTCTTTTGCCAGCCCAAGCAGGACTCAAACCCTCTTGAACAATGGCCTAAGTCATCTCTGAGTGGCTGGGTAGATGAACATAGTGAAATAAATGAATTTCTTAGATGAATTTTCTCAGCAAGGTGCACCATGGGCTCTCTTTGCGTATGACAATTTTACACTTTTGTACCCTTGAGCCTAGGATGCAATGGGTTATGCTTATTCCTGACTTGCTCTCAAGATATTATTCTTTCTGCCCCTTTCAAAAGCACTTGGTTTCTTTTTAATGGCACAAAATTTTCAGCAACCACACCTTCATTTGACCCAGTTTTGCATGGCTTCTTTCTGGCACAAATTTTTCAAATGGTTTATTAGGGTCCTATACATGGCATGTGTTTATTCTTCTCATTTCCCCTTCCCTTCCCTCCCATCCTTTTCTTTTTTCCTTGGACCATTTCTCTGTTCGACATGATCTTTCCCCTTATCCCTTTCTATCTATCCTTTTGTCTTTTTTGTACTTTGACTCACTGAAATGAGGCATGCCACATAACATTTAAGTTTGTGTGTCTGATTTATTTCACTCCACATTATGTTTTCCAGGTGCATCCATTTTTCTACACATGCCTCATATATGTCATCTTTATAGCTGAGTAGTATTCCATTATATAGATACTACATTTTATTTATCTAACCATCTGTTGATATGTATACAAGTTGCTTCTGGTATTTAGCTGTTACAAATAGTACTGCTATAAAAACTGGTTTGCAAGTGTCACTGTGGTATGAAGACTTAAGATTTTTGGGGAAGATATCTAGCAGGGGGATAGCTGGGTTGTATGGAATTTTTAATTTTAATTCTTTGAGCAATCTCCATTCTGATTTCCATAATGGTTATACTAGTTTTAATTCCCACCAACAATACCAGAGGGTTTCTTTTGATTTTTAAATGATTGCAATTCTTTCCAGAGTAAGATAGAATCTTTATGTTGTTTTAATTAGCATTTATCTAATTGCCAGAGAAGTTGAACATTTAAAAAAATATATTTGGTGATCATTTGTATTTTTCCCTCTGTGAAGTGTCCATTTCTCTAGCTCATTTCTTGTTTCTTTAATTTTAAGCGGTTTAGTTTTTTTAAAAAATTTCTTCGTATATTCTAGATATTAGTCTTCTGTCTAAGGAATAGCTGGAAACATTTTTCCTATCTTATAAGTTGCTTCTTCACATTACTGATAGATTCCTTTACTGTGCAGAAGCTTTTTAGCTGATACCATCCCATTTATTTATTCTTGCCCTTATTTTTTTGTGCAGTTGAGTTTCTGTTTAGAAAATCATTTCCTACACCTATATCTTCAAGTGTTTTACGTATTCTATCTTCTAGAAGGTTTCATGTTTCTGTTTTAATGGTTAGATCTTTCCTCCATTTTCATTTCAATTTAATATAAAGTGAGGGACAGGGGTACAGTTTCATTTTTCTACAAAAAGATAACAACTTTGCCCAACACCACTCGTTGAACAGCCTTTTTACTCTAATGTACTTTATGGACACTCTGTCAAAGGTCAAATATATCTGGAGAGGTTTCTGTATCCTCAATTCTGTTCCACTGATCAATGTGTCCATTTTAATTCCATTTTAATTCCAGTACAGTGCCATTTTAAAAAATCACAATTACTTTGAAATATACCTTAAAGTCATGTATTGCTGTGCCACCCACTTTTCTCTTATTGCCTAAAATTACTTTTGCTATTTGGTGTCTCATCTGGTTTTATATGAATTTTAGCATTTTTTTCATGATCTGTGAAGTATACTGTTTATATGTTGATTTGGGACTGAATTGAATCTGTATAACAGTTTTGGAAGTAATGCCATTTTGACAATATTGCTTCTGTTGATCCAGGGGCAAGGGACACCTTTCCATTTTCTGATACCCTCTTCCATCTCCTTTTTCAAAGGACTGAATTTTTCTTTGAAGTCTTTCACTTCCTTGGTTAGATTAATTCCTAGGTATTTCATTTTGCTTGAAGTGTTAATGAATTTTATTGTTTCATAATTTCCTTCTCATCCAATTCATTGTTGGTATACACAAATGCTAATGATTTTTGTTTGTTGATGTTATTATCCTGCTACTTTGATGAAATTGGTTATTAATGCTGAGTCTTCTATGTAGAGTATTGTGTCTACTGCAAATAATGATAATTTAAGTTCCTCCTTTCCTATATATATTCTTTTCATATTTTCTCTTGCCTAATTACTCTGGCTAATATTTCAAGTACTAAGTAGTACAGGAGAGGTGATAGTGGATATATTTCTCTTATTCCTGATTTTAGGGGAAATGCTTTTAGTTTTTCCCCATTTAGTATGATGCAGGTTATTGTTTTTTTCTTAGCCTTTATCATATTCAGGTATGGTCCTTCTATGCTGTTTTATTCAGGGTTTTTATCATGAAATTGTGTTGGATTTTGTTATTCTGCTTCTTCTGATATGTTCATATGGTTTTAGAACTTGCTCTTATTTATGTGATATATTAGATTTATGGACACATACATTGAACCATCGTTGGATCTCTGGGATGAATCCTACTTGATCACGATGTCTGATTTTTTTTATAATATTCTTTATTCTACTTGCTAACATCTTGTTGAGGATTTTTGAACATATGTTCATAAAAATAAAACATAAAGAGATTGGCCTATAGTTCAAGGTAAGACTGGTTTTCATAAATGAATTTGGAAGGGCCCCATCCCTTTCAATTTCATTGAATAGTTTGAAAACATAACATCCTTAAGTGTTTCAAATAATTCAGCTGTGAATCTATCAGGTCCTGGGTTTCGTTTAGCTGGTAGATTCTTTATACTGAGTCAATTTCATTGCTTGTGATTGGGTTGTTAAGTGTATTCATGTCTCTTGATTCTTTTGGTACTATGTATATATCTATGAATCTGTCCAATTCTTCAAACTTAGCTAATTCGTTGGAATATAAATTTTTGTATCTTATTGAGTTTATTGGTACTTTTTAAGTATACAGTACAGTTACATCCATCTTGGTTCTCATTTTTCCCCATAACCTATACCCTCCCTTTACCCCCTACACCCTCCCCTATTTATGGAGACTTTGTTTCCATTTTTTCATTTTCTCATACTTTTTCTTGTCCCTTATTTCCTTTCCCCTACTCTTCCCACTTGGAATAAAATTTTTAAAGCAGTTTCTGTCTTCTTAATTTTAACAATGTGTGTTGTGATTTCACCTTTATAATTTTCAGTTGAATGTGAAATCTTTCCCTCTCTAGGTGAGTCTTGTGTAGGACCTGTCTATGTGAGTAACTCTTTTAGAGAACCAGCTCTAAAATTTGTGGATTTAAAAATTTTAATCTCATTTTCTTTGATCTTCACACTCATTTTTATAATTTCCATCCTTTGTTTTGGTTTGGGGCTAATCTGTTGTTGTTTCTCAAGTTTCTTAAGATTTCTCATATGGTTATTTATTTAGGTTTGCTGTTTTCCTAACATGTGGATTGATTGCAATGAATTTTTCCTTAAAACTGCTTTAAAATTTTCCCAGATGTTCCACTGAGTTGTACAGTCATTGTCATTAGCTTCCAGAAATTTTTAAACTTCTTTGATTTCATCTGTGGCCCCTTGGTTGTTTAGGTATGCATTATAAATTTTCCTTGACTGTTTGCCTTTTGAAAATTTTCTTCTGTCATTGATTTCTGCTTTCTTTGTGCAGTGGTTGGATAGTATGCCTCAGATGATTTAAATTCTTTTATATTTACTTAAGCAGGATTTGTGGAATAGTATGTTACCTATTCTGTGTGTGTTTGAGTGTGTGTGTGTATGTGTGTGTGTGTGTTGCTTTGTGTTTTCTTTTTCATACTGAGAATCAAGCTCAGGGCCTTGTACTTGCCAGGTAGGCACTGAACCATTGAGCTACATTTCTGACCCTGTGTGATCTATTTTGAAAAAAGTACCATGTACTTTTAAAAGAATGTATAGTCTGTTGTAGAGAGGTGGAATATTCTGTATATATCTATTAAATCCATACGTTCAAGGATGTGGTTCAGCTTTGAAATGTATTTATTAGTTTTTTATTTAGTTGATTTTTTAATTTAGTTGATGTGTGTCTTTGCAAAAGTGGAGTGCTAAATTCCTCTATTCTGGATTAGCACTGCCCACACCCAGCAGCCCACAAGGAGCTGAGCCACCAAGAAGCTGAGCTATGTGGTTTACCATTAGTACCACTTGCCCCAGGCCTTGGAAGTGCTGAGCCACATAGGTGCCTGCAGCACCATCCTGGTCCTGAACCCCACCTGTGGCTTCTGGTATGAACCAGTACCTGAATCCACACACAAGAGGCACAGGGGGTCATAAAAGCCATTGATTTGAGCTCTAGAGCAGAGCAGAAGTGAACAGCAAAGAGAGTGCCTCACTGAGGCTCCTTGATGAAAATTGAAGCCTACTGGAAAGTGAAGAAAATCTCTGCAATAAAGACACACCAAATGACTACAGTTGGCAAGTTGGAGGAATCAACACGTCCCATTGGAACCTGGATTATCATAAGGGGAAAGGCAGCTGGAACCTGCAGTAGAACCTTGCCGAGTTCAATCTAGCAAGAGGTCAGGGACCTCAACTTGGGCCTTGCAAACAGAAATCAGCCCGAATCTCAGTGAACTGCTGCTGGATTGCTGAAACTAATTGACTTAGATCCGCACGATGCTCCCAACATTTTCTATTGTCACAGCAGAGACATACCCTAAAGGAGACCCCTTTTTCAGTAATTTTTATTCTCCTAATTTTAGTTTGTTTTTTTTTTCAAATTTATTTTGTCATTTATTACTTCTGTTTACTCTCTCTCTCTCTCTCTCTCCCACCTTGTTCTTCATTTCTCTACCTTTTTTTACTTTTCTTCTGCTAATTCACATTTCTTTTTCTTTTCCTCTCTCTTTTTCCTTCTCTTGTTTGTTATTAGTTTTATAGGAAAGTGAATGCAGTTTCTAGGTTTCCTATTGCTGTTAGTTTCTTCTGTTCTGGCATTTTTTCTTTCATTCTGAGTTTTCCTCTTGTCTTCAAAAGTTTCCCATTGTTTTCCTGGTCTTGTTGCATCCTCTGGCCTCAATTTGAACCTTTACCTATCCTTCCACCTATTCATCCCTCCCTCCAAAATTCCTTCTAAAAGTCCATCACAAAGGGTAAAGTTGGCTGGGATTACCTCAGTGGTTCTGCTGCCTGTCTCCCAAAGATTAAAGTTTCTATATTAAAGAGTTCATTTGTTATAAACATATTTTGGCTGGTTCTCAATTTTGATTTAATTCACATGATTAAAGGTAGTACATTAATAGCTACCGCAAATTGTTATGCTCTAAGCTGTGCTTGATGCTATTGTCGTTGCTGATTGTATCACTTGGGCTAAGGTGTTGTAGTTGATGTTATCAGTTGTCATTCACATTATACTGAAAATGAGATTGACCAAGAGACATTAGAGAGTCAAAACATAAAGTTTAGCTATATCTAGAAGACACTTCTGAGAAACAATCATTCCATATGGTTTCTAAATACAAGCAAGAAAGATACTTACAATAAGCAATATTGAAGTGTCAACCCAGGAATTAAAATAAAAAGAGAACCAACAACAAATATAGAAATGAGAAGACATCTAAGCAAGGTGCAAATACAGACTTCCAGATCATTAAAGGCAAATTCTATGCAAAAGGAAATAGAAAAATCTGATAATCAACAACCAGGAAACCCTGAACTGATAGCACAGGGAGTAACAAAACAGATGAATGAAGCTCTAGGAAAATTCTAAACAGAAATAATTTTCCATATTACTACAGAGATGGTGAAGATAATTAAAGACATGGTTAGAGACTCTAGAACAGAAACAGTATTTTTTTTAAAAAAATTGATGAGATCAGGACAACGATGGAAGACATAAATGCCCAGCATAGGAAAGAAATGGAAACCATGATTGCCCAACATAGGAAGTAAGTGGAATCCATGAAACAGATTCAAACAGAAATCCAGGAGATTAAAATCTATTGCAAGCACTCACAGCAGAATGTGCAAATGTGAAGATCAAATTTCAGATATAGAAGATAGGATTTTGGTCAAGGACCATGAAAAGAGGGATATCTTAAAAGCAATAAGGGATCATGAGAAACTGATCCAACAACTACATGATGCAAAGAAGAATAATATATGACTGATAAGAATCCATGAAATAGCAGGAGAAAGCACAAGTCACATAAAAAACTGTTAACAGAATTAATGACAGAAAATTTCCCAGAGGGGTAAAATTTGACATACAGATTATTGAAGCTTATAGAACACCAATTAGTCATGATTAAAAATTTACACCTAGACATATAATAATCAAGATCCTGGAAACCCAAAAGAAGAACAAAATACTGCAAGCAGAGAAAAAGGAAACAAATCACATGCAAAGGAAAGCCCACCAGAATCACAGAAGGCTTTGCAACACAAGCCCTCAAGTCAAAGAGAGCCTGGATTGAGGTATTTCAAATCCTAAAGGAAAACAACTTCCAACCTAGACTTATACATCCTGCAAAACCATCTTTCAAAACTAATCGGAAAATAAGATACTTCAACAAAGAAAACCCGAAAAATTTCATGAACACCAAACCAGCACTCCAAACACTTCTCAATAATATCCTGAGATGCTATCTATGCTTGGTTTCAAAAGATACAAAGAGGTTTTTCAAATAAATAAAAGACAGGAGGATGATGTGGGCATTTGAACATGTGATAAGATGGAGAGCTACAGTACACATCAATTAACCTACCTGTATGTGGGTCCCACAAAGGACTTTCTGAAATCATGTTCATTTGCCCTCTTTTTATCAATCATCTTTCCATGCTTTATGTTCTTCAGAGTGCTCAATACCGTATCAATAATGGCTATTAGTTATTGAATACTTTACTAGATTCCAGGCACCATTCACAGAGCTTTATGTGGCATGATTCATTAACCTTATAAAACTCTCTGTGGTAGAAACTATTAATATTACATTGAACATGTAAGAAATGTAAGTCACAGAAGAGTAAATATCTTAAAATAGATCACAGATTTGGTGGATTGGTGAGCAAGGGTTTGAATGCAGGCCATATAGTCCCAGAGCCTGCTCTTTATTTGTAACTTGCTACCCCATTTGTTATCTCTCATCTCCCATTAGAATGTAAATTCTACAAGGTTAGGAATGATGTCTACAAGATGCATTCCCAGAATGCAAAATAATAGCTGGCATGTAAGTAGACAAATGTTCAATAAATTAATTATTTTCAGAAGTTTTAAGAAAATTTTCTACTTTATACCAGGTTATGCTATGTACTACACTACCAGGAGAAATTCAAGTCTTTTTTTACAAGGTAATTCTTAAATAGAAGCAATTTTGTGTCCCTTTTGCTTTTTCTCTTCTAGAATAAATAGCCCTACTTTGTTCCATCATTTTTCATGGGAAATGTAATCACCCAGATCTTCTCTGGTTACTGGCAGTTCATCAGTAAAAAGAGAACACACATATCTGAACAGAGTATTTCTATAATGGTCTGCTCCTTTTCCTGTACTATGCTTCTTTTAACACAACCAAAGATTTTCATTTGCTCTTTTATTTTTTTTTATTTTTCTATTTTATTTTATTTTATTTTTTTGGTACCAGGGATTGAACTCGGGTCCTTGCGCTTGCAAGGCAGGCCACCGAACCGCTGAGCTAAATCCCTGACCTTCATTTGCTCTTTTAGTAGCTGTATCATATTCTTACCTTTTGTTAACTATAAAATAGAAAGACTTTTGTCTTTTAATAATAATGCCATTTTATTTCATTTCTTATTATAAATTTTACACTGTAAATCCTATGAATACTTCTACCTTAAATCAATACAAAAGATTTCCTAATTATCCCTATTAAATTTATCTCATTATTCCAAAAGCATTCTTCTAAATTATAAATAAATTTGTTTCTTGAGTCTTTCATTTATCTCACCTGTTTTCCATTCTAGAAATGAGTCATCAAGACATTCTGCAAGCAAGACTATTATGCATTTATCCAAATGATTGCTCAACAGGGGGAAAGGAACAAAAACAAAATTCTGTGGCAAGGCATGAGACATCTCTAGATGAACAACAGTCTACAATTACGTTTCTAGGCTTACTTTACCAGGTATGAATATGAACCCACCTTTACATTGCAATTCACTTCCATATTGTAATATTTAATCCACAGAATAACCACAGATAATATTTTCTCTGTTTATCATCAAAATCCTCCATGTGACCAAATCACTCATATGAGATACAGTTACTTTATCTTGTTATTACTCATCACTATACTTCTGCCTCTGGATTTATTGGATTTTCCTCCCCTCTGTTATATTAGCAACATCTCATGCTCTCTCTCTTTTTATTAAGTTTTTGTTTAAGCAGATTATTGTCATCAACTGCATTTTTATTCACCAAGCATCATCCATGAGTCCTCACTGACAGCTTTCCAAATCTATGTGACTTATTTGTGTTCAAATTTCTAGTTTATTCCCAAAAGGATTTTCTTGCACAATTAAAAGGGAGAATTTCTGAGCCTGGTCAAATGGCTCTAACTCTCAGTCAGAAGAAATAAGTTTATTGAGTTCTATTGCTCATGATGATGAGTTTAGTTAATAATAATATAATCTGTATTTCAAAAAATCTGAGAGTAAATTTGAAATAACTCACACCAAAAAATAAGTACAGGAAATAATGGATACATCAATTAAATTGATTTAATCCTGATATATTTTATATATGTCAAAATATCACATTATACCTGACAATTACACACAGTTGTTATTTGTCAATTAAGAAGGGAGATTTTCCTATTTGTAGTATAAAAATAAGTAGAGGAAAAGTCGTAGAATCCTGATATTTTATTCATTCTCTTTAAAGACACTTAAACTTTATGAGTATTTTCCTGGTTTCTTCCATCTTCATGCCTTTCTGTAACTGTCTCAAACTCCATATAATATCTATACCTTTTCAAATAAATGTGCAGTTCATCTTAGTGTATATTCTAAATATTTACCAAGTAGAAAAAGGGAGACCTTTGATCTTGCTTTAAAATTACTGCTTTGATACAATTTTTACATGGTATTCATGAAACAAGGGTTCAACGAAGGAAATGATTATAAATGTACTCATATACTAGCTAATATGGATAGTAAGCAAAGTAAACACATATTAGTAAAATTTTAAGTTAAAAAATGCAAACATTTTCGTGTTTTTATCTGGAAAATTTATGTTTGAGGATAAAAATTAGCATAAACTTCATTAATACATAATATTTTTCAAACCGACAGATATTACACTGCAGTTAATTGTATTAATAGTTAAGAGAAAAATTATTTTGGCTTGAATGGCAGCTTTAAAATAATCATTGCAAGAGAAGAGAAAAAATGGCAGAGAATTGCATGCCAGAAACCCAACTGTCCCAGGACAAAGTGCCCAGAGTCAGGAAAAAAATATAGTTTGGAGAGGAATCAAAGTGAGTAGAGGGTACAAGGGGTCCATGAGGAACCTATCAGAGGAGAAAAAAATATAGGATGAAGTGATATAGAAGAAAAAGATCATGGCTACAGTCTAGAGACTGTACGTTGCCACAGACAGTGGTTAGACAATGGCTGTGTCATTGCAGGCTGGGAGACAGTGAAAATAACTTTTCTACTCATGGAGAAATGGAGATGTGCACCTGCACTAGGAACATCTTATGCAGTTGAAGGCATCAGTGAGAACAGGAGCCACTCTTTTCAAAGTAGAGTGTCAATGCTTGATAAGTGACTGTGGAGTGGCACCTCAGCACCAAGACACATAGAGCAGAAGCTGGCAGGGTCACCATTTTAGGAAAGGGCCAGGGACTTGAACTTTGGTCTCACAACAGTCTTACTGTCACTTCACTACAAGTTCCCAGAGTGAAATGGGGGAAGGTCATTCCAGTCAATGTAGACTGAGGGCAGTTGGGCAGCAGACTGGGGGGAACCCAGCTGAGAGGCAAGGGCTGGGATCACCCAGACTTGGCTCTCTTGGACAATATACAGTTTTGTCCTGAGCCACACTAGATGGGAATCTCACTGTTCTCACTGTTAACAGAACTCTCTACCCAGCACTTCTTTAGACCCATAATGCCACCTTAAGGTGCTCTGCTCCTTTACACAAGCCTGGGGAAAGGATCTACACATCAAAAAAATTGAAATTTTTTCCTTTGCCATTCTTTTACTATATTATTTTCTCATTTTAAAATAATTATTGTACTGTAAATTTTTTATTTCTTACTTTTTCTTTAGTTTTTATTCTTTGCTGTTTTCCTCATTCTATACATTTCTCCAACACATTTATCCCATTATTTTATAATCATTCAATTTTATGAGTGTGTCTGTGTATCTGTGCATTGTGTATACTAACTTATCTTTTCTTTTTTCCTCCCTACATAGTTTTTAGAGGATATCTCCTCCTAATTTTACCCATATCTCTTTGTCTGATACCTTTTTTCCATGTTTTTATTATCAATTTTACTTTGCTCTCCTCTCCACCTTTTTGATTGACTCCCTTAAACTTTCTCTGTAATATTTACATCAATTATAAAATCTTTCCCATCCTGATTTCTCAGTCCCAATTTTGTATGTAGTTTTCCCTGTTATTCCTTTCTAAATATTTAGCAACATGACCTTAATATCAATAGGATGTTTTCCCATCTCCTATTTCTTCCTTCCCATACCACAGAACAGAGGACTTTGTTTTCTTTTATTTTTTTATTTCTCTTCTTTTCTTACTGCTGGCATTACCTGATCCACCACATCCCTCGGATTTAGATAACTGATTCTATAAAATTACTGTTGAATGTTTTTTTTTGGGGGGGGAAGTATTTTGTTTTTCCAGTAGGATAGATACAGCTAACACATTTAGTACACATTAACTGTGGCTTGAGATTTAGGTTGTTATAATGCTTATACTATCATTATGGTTATCTTCACTAGACTAAAGGGAGGCCCAAACAAGGTCTCATACTATGTAATTTTTCTCAACTAGCCCTCATAGAGTCCTCTGCAATGGATTAGCCTGTTATTGATTCAGTTGAATTGGTTCCATTGAAATAATCCTCACTCAGTAGAAAAATGAGTGCCAGTGAAATTGTCTGCCAAACCTACTATGACACCCAGGGAGAGGGTCAGCAGGAGTTCCTGGCCAAAGAATTCCCTCTACTTTTCCAAGGCAGAGCAAGAGGTGACAAAGGGAAAAGTAAAGAAATGCTTGGTAGTAGAAATCTATGAAAACTTTTTAGGATAAAGATAATACATGAGTTCAAAGAGGAAATGAACCAAAAGTTAACAGGGCTGGGGATTTAGCTTAGTGTTGCAGTGGCTCATAAGCACAATGACCCAAGTTTGATTCCCGGTACCCCCTCCCTCCAAAAATGTTTGCAGCATGGTACTCAATATGCCCATGGTGAATTTTGGAGAAATAGGTAAAAAAAAAATGTATGATTTAAGCAAAACAGTTTAAAATTTGAAAATCAGATTAAACAAGGATATGGAATCCTAAAAAAGATATCAAATATAAATATCTGAAATAAAAAACATTATAGAATTCATACATAGCAGAGATGACCAATGTGAAGATAGAGGGTTTGATATTGAGGAGAAAACAGTGAATTATGGTAAAGAGCTCAAATGAGCCAAAAAGAAAATAAGAGATCAGGAGAAGATTATCAACTACTAGATGACAATGACAACAACAACAAAACAATTTAAGGCATATCAGAGTTACAGAAAAGCTAGAAGATTACACAGATGGACTCATCAATATGTTTACAGAAAGTATGGGGGAAATTTTCCCAAATAAAAGAAAATAATTTGAAGTACAATTGTTATTTATAGAACTCCAAACAATTATGATGAAAGGAAATGTTCACCAAGGCATAGCTTCATTAAATTCTCAAATATACAGCCAAAAAAAAAAAAAAAAAAAAACAAAAAAA
>NW_022900951.1:74788685-74796449 GCF_012274545.1 Fukomys damarensis
AAAAAAACAAAAAACAAAACAAGCCATTTTGAAAGGCAGCCAGAAAAAGAAAGGGACACAATATTGCTTCTATTTAAGAACTACATTATAAAAAATGATTAGAATTTCTCCTGGAAATGTAGTATATAGCATAGCCTGGTATGTAGTACAAAAATTTTTTAAAACTTCTGAAAATAATTAATTTATTGAACATTTGTCTACTTATATGCCAGGTATTATTTTGCATTTTGGCAATGCATCTTGTAGACAACATTCCTACCCTTGTAGAATTTACATTCTCATGGTGTAAGACCTACTGTCTCACTCCGTGGAGTGTAAACAGCTGGAAGGGCCTTCACAATGCTGGTACCTATAACTCAGCGAGGCTCCGGGAGCTCCATGGACAGCGAGAGTCACCCAGGAATGAACACACCAGGCTAGTTGGTAAACAGACCTTTATTAGTCTGGCCAGATGGCACTCTTGAAACCAAGTGGCTGGCTCAGAGAGGCCCCAGCTCAGGGGATGAGATCCTTTTTATAGGGGGGTAAAAAAGGAGGGTTAACATTCTTAGGTTGCAGGCAGGGGACAAAGGTTAATGGTCTGCTGATTTGAGCTACTGGTCATCAGTCACGTGCTTGGCAGTCACAGATTAGTGATTAACAGATACCTATAACAGATACCTATGGGATGTTTCAAAGGCCAGGAAGACATTCAGGATGAGCAAACAGTTTGACAATTAACTTGGGGTCTCTATGTACAGTACAGATTTTATCTCATAGTCTAGAACCACTAACTTACACATTAATCATGATCTGGACTTCAAACAGCACAAGATTGCCTTACATTCCTAAGCCAGGGTTTGAACAAAGGTGGGGGCTATGGCTACAATGGGAGGGGGTTAGAGCACTGGCTCCTAGGCCCCTTTTACTTTGGTCTCACAATAGGAGATGAGAGATATCAAATGGGGTGGTGAGTTACAAGTAAAGAGCAGGCTCTGGGTCTATACGGCCTGCATTCAAATCCTTGCTCACCAATCCACCAAATCTGTGATCTATTTTAAGATATTTACTCTTTCTGTGACTTACATTTCTTACATGTTAAATGTAATATTATTAGTTTCTACCACAGAGAGTTTATAAGGTTAATGAATCATGCCACATAAAGCTCTGTGGACAGTTCCTGGAATCTAGTAAAGTATTCAATAACTAATAGCCATTATTGATACGGTATTGAGCACTCTGAAGAACATAAAGCATGGAAAGATGATTGATAAAAAGAGGGCAAATGAACATGATTTCAGAAAGTCCTTTGTGGGACCCACATACAGGTAGGTTAATTGATGTGTACTGTAGCTCTCCATCTTATCACATGTTCAAATGCCCACATCATCCTCCTGTCTTTTATTTATTTGAAAAACCTCTTTGTATCTTTTGAAACCAAGCATAGATGGCGTCTCACCTAGAAGGTTATAATGACCCACTTAGCTCGTATAACTAGCACTGTCTTCTGTATAACATTTTAAATTTGCTACAGTGTGTTATATTAAAATGCATAAAAATTCTAAGGCATAATGGCCATGTTCTCAGGTTTTGGTCTCAGAACTGACTTTGGATTATCAACTTCTTGGAATTAAATGAGAAAATACATCCAAGAGGAACTACAATATTTTCATCTCAGCCCTGCCACTTAGTTATGTAAACTTGAGCAACTCATTCAGTCGCTCAGATTTTCACTGTCCAAATCTGAAAATGGAGGAATTAGTAATCTTTTAAATGGAGCTATTGTACGGAGTAAAAACTACATATATAATGTTCCAGAAACATGGCACACTGTTAATACGTACTTGTCAAATTAAATCTGATTAGCAGTCAGTGTATTTCAGAAGTGAAGTTTGATGTCTTTGGAATTCATAATGTCCTCGTTACCAAAGGTGTCCATAACAGATGGTGGAATATTGGAGACATGGCAGAAGTGATCCCTGCAATAGCACAGTGAATGGATATGTTGGAACTTCTCAAACTTTGATTCATATACCAGCTGCTCCATTGCTATGAAGTTTAATATAATAGGTCTGGGATGAGAACCACTAGTATAGGTGACTACTAAATTTCCTCCAACTAAAATGTTAATGAATCTGTAAATTAGATTTCAGTTCATAAGTCATGGTCTTGGTTAATTTTTTCAAGTCAGCTCATCTCTCTATCCTCTCTTCCCAGTTTCCCATGTTTTGTACCCACAAATATTGTTAAATGCCTTATTGACTACAATAAACTTAAGAATGCTGTTTAATTAATCTTAATTTATTTGTTTACCCACTAAGTTTAAGTGGAGTTGCAATACACAAGGAAGAGTCATAATTGCTTTGTGTCAGAGAATTTGTTGGTGTTCATTTAATTTTCTTTATTACACAATACCCTTATTTGTTATGCTACCATTAGTAAAGATTTTCAGGCATCTTCTCAACTCTGAAGTTGACTAGTCATAAGTTTAGATGTGTGAGCCTTGATTGTGCTAGTTTTACATGACTTGAGTAAAAACAACCTCTGAGATTAGTAAAGTTCTGGCTGTGTCTTTGGATGATTTACATATAGGCCTCAGTCTGAGGAAGGAAACACAGCCTGGACTTGGGTGGCATCAACCAATAGGCTTATAGTCTGTATAGAATTTTTAAAAAGAGAAAAGAACAAAGTCTGATCATTTTTTATTTGAGGGACCTCCAATATCCACCATTGCTTTAGACATTGACCTTCATTTTCTTCAGGCTTCCACTGAGGACTCTAACCTTCTAACACCAACTTATTTCCTTTTTGACACAGACTAACGTTGGTGACTGCACAGAAATTTTAGGATTTCTACCTTTGACTGCTATTGGATCTTTCAGCTCTCTAGCACACAGGAAGCCATTTTGGAGTAGTCCGCCTCAGATTTTGCAGACAGCTATTGGAACTCCTCTTCTCATCCTGAAAGTTTACCGAATAAATTAGCTATAAAATTATGCATATATTTTGTATAGGTTTTGTTCCTCTAGTGTATGCTAATACAAGAGGTAAGAACATTGAGATCATATGGTCTTAGGCAAACATTTTCTTATTTTATTTTATGTCAATGTCTTCATCTACAAAACAGGAAGAGATGAATGCAAAAAATTTTGTGAAGAATTTAAATATGAGAAAATATGTTAGCTACTTTATGTCTTTTGATAATTTTAATACTTTGAACTTTTTGGAATGATATTTGGCATCTGTATTTCTTCATTATTTTTAAAGATATTTGATTTCTTATCTTTAGAAAGCATAAATATCAAGGTGCAGGGATTTCAACTCACAGCAAAACATTATCTCTGTTCATGTCCTTGTAATGTGGTTCTTTTTTTCCTCATTAAGTTTATTGCTGCTTTTTAGGTATGCAGTACAGTTATATTCATCATTGGGATTTTGTACCTTTACATTATGTATCTTGGTTCTTATTTTTAGCCCAAACCCCTGCCCTCCTGTCGCCATATCTACCTTTCCTTTTTACAATGACTTTGTTTCCATGTTTTCTTCTTCCATATTTTTTCCATTCTTTCCTTTCCTCTACCCTTCCCACTTCCCCTACACTTTTAGCTATTTTTTTTACTGTATCACATTATTATACATTTTGAGCCTTATTTACACTTTTAGTTTATCAAAGCAGAGAAACTATTCAGCATTTACATGTATATCTTTTTTTTTTTTTTTGAGACAGTGTCTCACTATGCAGTAAGACTGACCTGGAACTCACTATGTAGCTGAGGATGGTCTTGAACTCACAATGATCCTCCTCCCTCAGCCTCCAGAGTGCTGGGATTACAGGTGTGTGCCACCACACCCAGCTCATGTGTGTCCTATTTATTTCACTTGAGAATGCCCTCAATGTGCATCCATTTACCTATAAATGACTAGTTTCTCATTCTTTTATGGCTGAGTTGTATGCCAATTTATAGAAGAAATGCATGTTCTTTATCCAGTCTCCAGTTGATGGGCAATTGGGCTGTTTTAAAGTTTGAGCTATTACAAATTGTGTCTCTGTAAACATAGATGTGCATATATCACTATGGTATGACTCTTTTAATTATTTTGGAAAGATATCCAACAGAGGGATGGCTGGGCCTAATCATAGATTTTGAGGTATCTCCATACCAATTTCCATAGTGGTTGAACCTCTCTGCACTCCAACCAACAATGGGGGAGGATTCCTTTCTCCCCACAACCTATCAGCATTTCTTATTGGTTGTTATCTTGATAGCAGCCATTCTTTCTGGTATGAGGTGGAATCTGTGTTGTTTCCATCTGCATCTCTCAAATGACCAGTGAAGTTAAACATTTTTTTCATATATTTTCATATATTTATTTGCTGCTTTTGCTTCTTTTTGTCTGTTCACTTCAGGTGTCCATTTTTAGTTGGATCTTTATATTTGGGGGTTCTGATATTTTTGAGTTCTTTATATATTATAGATAGTAATCTTTTGTCTGATGAGCTGATAAAAAATTTTCCCAAATTGAAGGTTGTCTCTTAGCTCTGTTAGTGGATTCTCTTGCAGTACAGAAGCTTTTTAATAAGAGAAGATCCCAAGCCAGGCATATTGGCATGCACCTGTAATCCCAGCACTTGGGAGGCTGAAATAGGAGGATCAATGTGAGTTTAAGACCAGCCTGGGCTACATAGTGAGTTCCAGGTCAGTCTCAACTACATAGTGAGAAAAAAAAAAAAAAAAGAGAGGAGCTCCCAGTTGTTGATTCTTTGTGCTAATTCCCATGCTACTGAGCTTTTTATCATAAAGTCTTTTTTATGCTAATGTCTTCAAGAGTGATAACTAAACATTTTTTTTAAATTAGAAAAGAGTTCTTAACTTATCTTCCAGCCAGTTGTGTCTCTTTTGTAATATTTATATATTTAATCCACTTTGATTTTGGTCTAGTACCTGCTAAAAGATAAGGGTCTAGTTTTAATATTTAATAGGTTGAAGTCCAGTTCTTACAACACCATTAATTAAAGAGGCTATCTATTCTTCTTGGTGAAAGACAAATGAGGTAGCTGAGTACATCTGGAGTTGCTTCTGTATCTTCCAATTTATTCCACTGATCCTCAGGTCTTTTTCTAGGCCAGTACAATGCTGTTTTTATCACAGTGGCTTTGCAGTATAGTTTCAAGTTGGGGATTGTGATATCCCTTCACAACTCTCTTGCTGAGAATTGCTTTTGTTATTCTAGGTCTCTTCTAATTCCAAATACATTTTTGGATTGTTTTCTCCAGTTCTGAAGTATACTGTGGGAATTTCAATTGGGATTGCATTGAATTTGTATAAAAGTTTTGGAAGTATGGCCATTTTCACTATGTTGGTTCTTCCTGCCCAGGAACAAGGGATTTCTTTTCATTTTCTTATATATTCCTCAAACTCTTATTTCAGAGTGCTGTAGTTTTCTATGTATAGGTCTTTTAATTTCTTCATGAGATTGATTCCTAGATATTTCCTTGGTTTGGATGCTATTGTGAAAGGGATTGTTTCACTAATTTCTCAGTGAGTCCATCATTTGTGTACAAGAAGGCTGTTGATTTTTGAGTGTTGACCTTCTACTACTGAATCTGTCAATTACGTCTGGGAGTCTTTTTGTGGAGTTTATTGGGTCTTCTGTATACAGTATCATGTCATCAGCAAATAATGACAGTTTAACTTCTTCCTTTCCTGTCTTTATTGCTTTTATTTCTTTATCATGTCTAATTCCTGTGGCTAATGTTTCCAGAATTATATTAAACAGCAGTGATGATAGGGGACATCCTTGTCTTGTTCTTGATTTTAGCATGAAGCTTTTCAGGTTTTTATCATTTAGTATGATGTTGGCTGTTGGTTTTCATAGATAGCCTTTATCCAGTTGAGATATAGACCATCTATTCCAATTTTCTTCAGAGTTTTTTTTTTCTATCATGAATGGGTGTTGGATATTGTCAAATGTTTTTTTTTTCTGCATCTATTGAGATGATCATATTTTTTTTGTGTCCTTGGAGCTGTCAATAAAGTGTATTACATTTATAGATTTATGTATCTTGAACCTTCCTTGCATCACTGGAATGAATATGACTTGATCAGGGTTATGATCTTCTTGATGTCCCTTTGTATTCTGTATGCCCATATCTTATTGAGGATTTTTGCATCTATGTTCATTAGGGAGATTGACATGTAGTTCTCTTTTTTTGGCTGAGTCTTTCCCTGGTTTTGGAATCAAAGGAACACTTACTTCCTGCAATGAATTTGGAAGTATTGCTTCCCTGTCCATTTCATTGAAAAGTTTAAAGAGTACTGACAATAGTTATTCTCTAAATGTTTTGTAGAATTCAGCAGTGAAGCCATTAGCACCTGGACTTTTCTTTGTTGGTAAATTTTTAATTACATTTTCAATTTCACTGATTGTAATTGGGGTTTTTCAAAAATTTTATATCTTCTTTGTCCAACATTGGTAATTCAAGTGTATCTAAAATTCTGTCCATTTCTTCAGTGTTTTCCATTTTTTAGAGTACAGATTCTCAATGTAGGTATTGGTAATCCTCTAGATTTCTGCTGGAATTGTTGTGACTTCACCTTTTTTGTTTTTAATTGCATGCATATGCACCTTTTCTTTCCTTTTTATGATAAGTTTGCTAAGGGTTTATTGATTTTATTTACTCTTTCAAAGAACCAACTCTTCAATTCATTGATTTGTTTGTTTGTTTGTTTTGTTTTGTTTTTTTGTTTCTTGGTGGTTTTTTGGTACTGGGGATCGAATTCGGGTCCTTGCGCTTGCAAGGCAGGCCACCAAACCACTGAGCTAAATCCCGACCCCTCATTGATTTTTGGTATCATTCTCTTAGTCTCCACCACATTGATTTTTATTCTGATCTTATAATTTATTCCTTTGTCTTAGCTTTGTGTTTTCTTGCTCTGCTTTCTTAACATTCAGCATTAGTTTGTTTATTTGATCTTGCTGTGTTTTGCTAGTGTGGGCATTCACTACTATGACTTTCCTACATAGTATTGCTTTAATTGTGTCCCATAGATTCTTGTATGTTGTATTTGCATTATTTATTTGTAAAAACTGTCTAATTTCTTTTTTAATTTCATCTGTGACCCATTGGTTGCTCAGGAGAGTGTTTTTTTTAATTTCCATGTGTTTGTGAGGTTCTTGCAGTTTCTTATGCTATTGATCTCCAGTTTAATTGCACTATGGTCTGAAAATATACATGGGATAACTTCAGTTCCTTTGTATTTACTCAAACATATTCTATAAGCTAGTATATATTCTGTTGCAGAGAATGATTCCTGTGCAGTTGAAAAGAATGCATATTGTAATTTTTTTCTGGAGTAGACACTTTGTAGATGTCTATTACATTGTTTTGCTGAAATGCTTGGTTCAGTTCTAGCATTTCGTTGTTGATTTTTTGTCTAGATGACCTGTCTATTTGCAGTAGTGAAGTACTGAGTTCCCCCACTACAATTTTATTTGCACTCATTTGATTTTTCATGTTCCTTAATATTTGTTTTGCATAGTTGGGGTATCAGTATTTGGTGCATATATATTTATGATTGTCATATCTTCTTCTTGGCTTGGTCCCTTTACAAGTATGTAGTAACCTTCTTAGTCTCTCTTAATTAGTTTTGGCTTAAAATTTTCTTTGTCTGCAAATATGATATCAACCCCTTCTTTTTCCTTTCTTTTTCTTTTCTTTTCTTTTTTTCTTTCTTTCTTTTTTTTTTTTTTTTTTTTTTTTTTTTTTTTTTTTTTTTTTTTTTT
>NW_022900951.1:74796476-74800705 GCF_012274545.1 Fukomys damarensis
TTTTTTTTTTTTTTTTTTTTGCTTCCTATCACATGGGGAGCTCTTTTCCATCCTTTTACTTTCAGTCTAAGAGTTTCTCTGTGCACTAGGTGCTTTTCTTCTAGAAAGCATATTGGTGGATTTTGCTTCTTAATCCATTCTGCCAGTCTATTTCTTTTGACTGGTTAATTGAGGCCATTAACATTGATGGTTATAACTTATTTGTATTGATTTATCATTGTCATGTTGTTTTCCTGTTGTTAGCCTTGTTAAATGTTTCCCCCTCTGCCTTTAATTTTTTGCCTTGTCTGATGTATTTGCTGTGTTGGGACTCAGCAAATTTAATCTTCATTGTCCTTGTCTAATATATTGTTTAAAATTGTTTAGAGTGCTCGTTTGGTGTTCATAAAGTTTCTCCTGTATTCTTTGCCATGGAACTATCTCTTTTCCCATCAATTTTCAAAGATAATTTTTCAGGATACATCAGTCTAGGTTGGAAGATTTTTTGTTTTGTTTTGTTTTGTTTTAGGGCTTAAAATACCTTATTCCAGGCTCTCCTTGATTTGAGTGTTCATGTTCAAAAGTCTGCTGTGATTCTGATGAGCTTTCTTTTGCATGTGATTTGTTTCTTTTCTCTTACTGCTTGAAGTATTTTGTTCTTCTGTTGGGTTTCTGGGACCTTGACTATTATATGTTTAGGTGTAGATTTTTTTAAATCATGGGTAATTGGAGTCCTATATGCCTCACTTATCTGTATGTCAAATTCTTCCCCTCTGTTTAGGAAGTTTTCTCTCATTCATTCTGTGAACAGTTTTTATTAAAGACATTTGTACTTTCTCCTGCTACTTTATGGATTCCTATCAGTCTTATAGTATTATTCTATTCATCATCTAGGAGTTTTTGGATCAATTCCTTATGGTCCCTTACTGTTTTTAAGAGATCTTCCTCTTTATGATCACCAACTGCAATCCGATCTTCTATATCTAAAATTCTATCTTCACATTCATTCATTCTGATGCCAATTCTTTCAATAGAGTTTTTAATGTCCTGGATATCTGTTTGAATCTTTTTCATGGATTCCATTTCTTTCCAATGTTCGGCATTCATGGCTTCTATCATGGTCCTGATCTCATATATTTTTTTGTCTGTTTCTGTTCTAGAATCTCTAATCATGTCTTTCATTGTGCTTACCATCTTTCTAGTTATCTGGAAAATTATTCAAATTTTTCTAGAGCCTGATTTATCTCTTTTGTTATTTCCTGTACTATGAGTTCAGGGTGTCATGGTGGTTGATTTTCAGACTTTTCCACCTCGTTTTCCCCAGAATTTTCATTTGGTGACCTGGAAATCTGTGTTTGTGCCTTGCTTAATTGTTTTCTCATCTCTATTTTTGTTGCTGGTACTTTCCTTTGTTTACTTCCAGGGTTAACACTTCAATTTTTGAGGTATAGCTGATCTTTAAAGTTTGAATCTCTAATAACCTGGAGACACTCTCATTTTTATAATACCAGAAAGGACAACTGATTAGATCGCAACATCTTAGCCCAAGTGATACAATCAACAACACAAGAGCATCAAGCACAATTTAGAAAATGACAATTTGGGAGGGTGAAGGGAGGGTGGGGACAAGGGGAAAAATGAGAACCAAAACCTGGCATGTAAAGGTACAAGATCCCAGTAATGAATGTAACTGTACTGTCTACCTAAAATGTACCAATAAATTAAATAAAAAAAGAAAATGACAATTTGTTGTAGTTATTAATCTACCACCTTTAACCATGTGAATTAAGTCAAAGTGGAGGACCAGCTCAAAATATGTTTATAGTGAATAAACTCTTCAATATAGCAACTTTACCCTTCAGGATGGGGACTTACAGACTTACAAGGAGTTGGAAAGAGACTGATAGATAGGCAGAAGGATAGGGAAAGGTTAGAATTAAGGCCAGAGTATAGGGGGAGATCATGTAAACTCTAGGAAACTGTTAAAGACAAGAAGGAAGGACAGAATGCAAGAACAAAGGGAGAAGAATAGATCAATCTAACAGCAATTTTGAAGCTAGAAACTCTATTCACTTTCCTTTGTAACTAATGACAATCAAGAGAAGGAAAAAGAGAGAAGAGAAAAAGAAAGAAGAAATCTGAATTAGGGCAGGAATAGGAACAAAAAAGCTGATGAAGAACAATGTGGGAGATTGAGAGATTGTGTGGGAGAGAGATAGAAAAGAGCATAGAAAAGAAAAGGAAGAATTTGAAAAGAGAGGGAAAAATAGAAATTAAAAATAAAAAGTAATCAAAAATAAGAGGAAAAGAAAAAAAAACAATTAAAAAATAAAAATTAAGGGCCTTCTTCAGGCTATGTGTCTACTGTCACAACAGACAGAGTTTGCAGCAGGGTGCAGATTTAGGTCAATTAGTTTCAGCAAGCCAGTAGCAGATCCCTAAGATTCAGGAATATTTCTGGCTTTAAGGACCAAGTTGAGCTCCTGACCTCCTGCAGCATTAAACTCTGAAAGGTTCTACTGCAGGTTCCATCTGCTGTTCCCCCAAAGATAGCCCAGGATCCAATGGGAGGTGGTGATCCCTCCAGCTTACCAACAGTGGTCGTCTGGTGTGCCTTTATTGCAAAGATTCTTTTCACACTTCCAGTGAGCTTCAATTTTTAAGGATCCTGAGAGAGGCCCTCTTTCTATTGTTCACTTCTGCTCTGTCTTCTGGAGCTCAGTACTATGGACTTTATCACCTCCTGTGCCTCTGTAGTTTGGATCCAGGTAGTGTCACAAATAGGATGCCCAAGCAGGTGGTGGTGGGGCACTGGGGTGATGTTGTGGGAGATCCTAAGTGGATCCAGGGCAATTGGGGGTGGAGAAGCAGCCTAGTTTTGTGGGGCTTTAGGCTTCTCACCAGGATGCACAGCTTGGAGGCTCAGGGTGCTCTGTAATGTGATTCCTAAGAGTCTGTTTTGAAGGATTTCAAAGTACTAACAAGAAAAGTATCTCTTTATACTCCCTTTTAATGAACTTGCAAAAAAAATTGAGGATCATTACATAGCTAAGTATTAAACAAAAGGAAGTGTAAGTGTACTAAATTTTATTATAACAGACAAATTTTATTACATTTTTATAATTCTTCAACTCTTGTTTTTATCCACTTTAATTTTCAATATACCATTGTACTGCAGAAAAGATACTCCAGGTTATACTTTGACAAGTCAATTTTTTATTCTAATTTTCTGCATTGTTTTATTGCAGAAAATGTCTAAAATTCAACAAGGTTAAGAGAGATAATCTCTTGCTTAAAGTAACTAATTCTGCATCATTTCCCATAACACTAAGAAATGAATAGAATAGTAAATCAGAATTTTTATACACTGTAGAAGAAGCACTTAATTTTAACTGAGTGACAAATCATTAAAGGTAACAAAGACAGAGTGTATGAAGAAGCAGTTCTGAAAGAGTTATGATTCTATGCTAATTATGCCAATTTATTTTTAATGAAAGTTTTCTCCAATAATTACTTTAATAATTTCTTTTAAAACTTTGCTCCACAGTTAGTATCACACTAGTAAGTTATGTATTCAATTTCTAGAATTATCTTTATATTCAGTCACTAAGAAGTTCATAATTTCACAAATGAAGACATAAAAGATGAAAATATCCCCAGGTCCCTTGAGTTGCCAGTCTAGTTGCTTAGCTTTCAAATAGTGTGACAAGTAAGAGGGCATAAAGAGAGGCTTCATCCATAAAATTCTGTGCATTTTTGACATCCTTGTAGTCTGTTCTTTGCTGCTTGATTTTAATTACTTGAACTATATTTCTGGTCTTTACGTTAGTAGGTTGAATTCTATTTTGTATAGAAACAGATTTAGCTGAAGTTGTCACTGTGCTACTTAATGTTTTAATTTCTGGGGATAAAAGGAATTTGCTTATGCTTGTGTTTCTGAAACATATATGGCCTATAGCTATTTAAACTATCAAAAATAACTATTTTGCTCCCAGAAATAAATGCTGCCTTGAATAAATATTACTCTTATTTGTGTACTGTCTTGTCCAGTGCTCTCAAAAACCATTTAGACATTATTTTGCATATTTATATTTTAACATCATATTCATAAAATAATCATGGGATATTTTGTTATATATTTTGCTGAAAACATAATACTTTATGTGCAAGTAGTGCATATTATTGCTAATCCTAATTTTATAGAAAGTTTTTCTTTCATTGCTTCTTAAGCATCTAGGAGGTAAACTGCT
>NW_022900951.1:74800818-74833206 GCF_012274545.1 Fukomys damarensis
AATGCTCTGCCTTCACAACATTGAGGTTTTAAGTATATTGCTAGAAATTAAAGAGTCCATTAATGTTTATTTTGCCAATGGGTCCATTGTGTGATAAGTACTGAAAATATCATTGGGATCCTCCATGAAGCCAAATCAGTCATAGGGGTTTCTCACAATTAGCTTATTCCTCACCATCCTTCTTCTGCCTCTAGATTCATGGATTTTTCCACACTATATATTTGCAATATCTTTGCTGTTTCTCATGTTAAACTACTTTTGAACAAATTTTTACTATTAATTGCAATTTTCACTGTGTAACATCCCATTAAGCCTCAGTGACACTTACATAATCTCTTTGTGTTAGACTTTTAAGCTGCTTTAATTTATTAACCATAGTCCAGCAATCGGTACAGGATATCTCTGGCTAAAAGTATGGATCCCAAACATTTTTCTTATTATTTTCTCACAAGACTAACTGGGATACTTTTTCAAATAATTTTCTCATTTGTTTGTTTTTGTTGGTTTGTTTGTTTTTCCCTAAGTATCCTCAGACCTCAGATTCAGGAACACAATAATTTAAAGGCTCTTTTCTCTCTTTGTATATTTTCATTTAAAAAGTTTTAAAAGCACGTTGAAAAACCTCTTTTTAAATATTTCTTTCAGATTTTCCCTAGGCCTATTCCTTACCTGATTGAGGAAACAGTCTATTTAGGAAACAGTCTATTAATTCACCTTTCCATTTTTTCCTTCATGCACTCTGTGAACTTTCATTATTTTTAAGTATCTGTGGAATGAAGAAGTATTCTTTAACCTTTTATTCTTCTCCTTCAGGGATATCACATTATATTTATAACATTAGTACTATTGAGCTCCACAATTAGGAATACAGATCTGAAACACACTATACAGGTGAACAAAATACCACTTCCCTTGGAAATGAATGTTATTTTGAGGATGAAAATTTTATGATCTTTCAATTTGATTCACATTTTCTATCTTTAAAACTATTTGTATGTTTGATGGCAAGGTGCAACTTTTAATACAGTAGATCATGGAACCTGGATTCAGACATGATTTGCACAGTTTATGACATTATCTCTATTGCTCAAAGAATGACAGTGACTCCCATAAAGTGTATATTTATTGTATCTACTGATTAACTTGATGGAAGGGAAATTTTTCCTGGAGCTACATTAAAGTTTATGCTCAAAGGGTGATGTTTTTATTAGAACTGATAATTTAGCATCAGGTTGTTCTTTTCTTTCTTTAATATTAAATGTATATTTCTTCAGTACCTTACATTAAAGGCATTGTAATGGGTGCTAGGAATAACAGGATGAACAAGACAGACATGACCTTTGCTTTCATGGAGACAGTCTCTTAGAGGGATACCCATTCATTACTCAATGAAGTTGAAGATAAGTGTTTGTAGACTCAAACTAAAGTAGCAGATGAGAATGGTATCAGAGAAACAGCATGAGAATGATGTTCCTCCATTTCCATTTTCAGTGTCCAAACTACTGGGCAAGGTAGCTGTCTGGGATTTGTGAAATTTCTTAGCAACAAAGAGAATCTTGTTACTATCAGTCATTAACTTAAGGAATGCTATCCAAATATATTAATAATAGTAACAGATGAAATATAAATGGATATTTATAACTGTCTTATTTCCTCTTCAGATCTTAATTTCCTTAAGGAAATTATATATATATTGGTCTTGCTCACATTGTGCAGCTCAGTATATTTCACTATGTAAACACACAATATACAACTGATAGATTACAATAAAATAATGAATTACAGAAGAAACTCTTGAGGTCACTGTGAGCACTGGAAAATTGACTTTAGAATTATTTTCTAGAAGAATATACACATTATACTAACATCAATAGCTTTTTGGGGGACTAGTGGCAAAGTAAATAAATAACAATATATTTAAAAGAAAAAGTCTCAGGGCACTATTTTTATTAGAAGTGGCCTCTGTGTTATAGGTATGTGTGTGTTTTGCATGTCTGCATGCAAATTCACTTGCTTAAGTGATTGGGAACCTCTTTATTTTCCTGTAAAGTTTTCAACTTTAATTTTTTCCAGTCTTGGTGATGATTTTCACCCAGCTACATATGCTTCCTCTGTGCAAGGTGTAAAAGGAAAAATAATTAAAAACACACAATGTTTAATTTGAAAATCTAAATAGAAGTGGTGCTTGTTACTGAGGTATTTTTTAAAAATATGTAGGAGGCTAAGAATGCTTATTCTACTAAAAGGCAAACAATTTCATTCCCATTGTTGGCTATATCACATGCATTAACATTTTTATTGGGAGCCAGGGCAATATTTCTTGTAATATGCCTCTAATTCCCAACATCAACCTGTGATATCCAAATCAGAGTTTGGAGAAAAAGTGGCAAACCCATGACTACATGGGAACCATTTGCCTCTAAAGTTAGATGTAACTCTTTGGGAATTACAGAATATATGAAGCCAGCTATTAATATTATAAGGTTTGGTGTTTAACAGTACATGCACACACACATGCATAGATATACACAGAAAACAGAATACAGAAGAATCTGTAGGAGGCATACCCACATTATCCTGACTTCATACAATCATGGTGTCCAATTCACTGCATCAACCAGAACATCCATCCACCACAAGAACCAGATTGATGATATTTCCTGAGGTATATCTTATTTTATTTCTATTTTGATACAAAGAATATCTTTGCAGAACACTAGCTTGGGATTCTAATTTACATTTTACTGAGATTCAGGGAAAAGCCAATTTCCCAAAAATAGTTACCAGCTTGCCACTGCATTTGTTGAGCTAGGAGTTTTCAATTCTGCAACAGTATTTTCCACATGGTCTAGAGACTTTCTCCATACCACAATATTCCTATAAGTGTGTAATAGCAAGCCAGTGCATTATACAGGCAGCATATGGCTCCACTCACCTTCTCAGTTGAAAGAGTTTTAAGGCAAAATCAGGAAAAAATATCTCCTATGTCAAATGGCTTTCCCTTTGTTCTCCTTAGTAGCAATATGAAATTCTAGGCAGATGCAAAGGGAAAAAGGCCATCCAAGTCTGCACCTGCAAGAGAAATGCAATTTCCCTGCTTTCCAATGAATTTTACTCACTGTTGAGCTAATTGTGTTTGGAACCCTGCTGGAATTTGAACTTTACACAAAAACAACTATAATGTGAAGCCCAAAGGATCCTGCTCAAATTATTATAAAACCAGGCATAAGAATGAGTTTTAACATTATGTTATTCAGTTACATGTCTGTGCTAAGGTGCTCCACCTCAACATTGAAGCATTTTAGCATAACACATTCAGAATCTTTAGTTTTTGTAGCACGCATATGGAGTCACTGCACTACCATAGACTTGGAATAAAATATGTTCTCATGGAGGTTATCATAGCACAGAAAATTTTTCTTGTACACACAGGAAAGTAAGCACACTAAAAACACATGAGCTCTCGAACGAGTGAACTTGCCATGAACCTGACCATCAGAACTGCACTGACTCCAATGCGAAGAGAATTTCAAAATAGACTTATTTTCTGTGACAAGCAGCTGTACATAAAGTTGTGAAAGTCGACTATGGACAATATTGTGGAAACAAAACTAGATAATCTCTAATTTGTCCTGTAGCCTTAAAATTCTCTGTTCCAAGAGTTATAAATGCAAAGACTATACATTTTCTGGTAGGTTAAAATATGTTATGCAACCAGTTGGAAGACAAAGAGGAGAGGTCCTACTTGACAAGAATGGGATGGTGTGAGTCCCATCAAGAAGTCATCATATTAAAACATAATGGAATAAACCAAACCCTTTGGGTACCTGCCTTCAAAATAAACAAATGAATAAACAAGTCTCTGGGAAATTTTCAGATGTTGGATTACCAATTTTTAATTCTTCAATATCTTAAGTTTTATTTTTATTTAAATTTTGGATGATGTACCTTTACATGCCAGGAAAGGTACAAGATACCAGTAATGAATGTAACTGTACTGTCTACCTAGAATGCACCAATAAATTCAATTTAAAATTTAAAAAAATTAAATAAATAAATAAATAAATTTTACATGAGATTCCAAGTTAAAAACTCATTGCTTTAACTTCACAAACACATGCAAATTGAACAACACTCTCCTGAACAATCAAGGGATGGCAGAGGAAACTAAAGAAGAAATCAGACAGTTTTTAAAAATAAACGAAAATGCCAATACAACATACAGCAATCTATGGGACACAACGAAAGCAGTTCTAAGTGGAAAATTCATAGCACTTAATGCCTACAATAGGAAAACAGAGCGAACTAAAATAAACAACCTAATGATTAATCTTAGACTCCTAGAAAAACAAGAGCAAGAAAAACCTGAAGCTCAAACAAGAGAGGAAATTATAAAGATTAGAGCAGAAAGCGATGCAATGGCAACTAAAAAAATGATACAAAAAATAAATGAATTGAAGAGTTGGTGTTTTGAAAGAATAAACAAAATTGATAAACCCTTAGCAAACCTTATCAAAAAAAGAAAAGAATGGCTGGGGATTTAGCACAGCAGTTTGGTCGCTGGCCTTGAGTTAAATCCCCAGTACCAAAAAAAAAAAAAAAAAAAAAAAAAAAAAAAAAAAAAAAACCAGAAAAGGCTCAGATCCATGTGATCAGAAATGAAAAAGGTGAAGTCACAAAAGATCCAACAGAAATCCAGAGGATTATTAATAGCTACTTTGAGAACCTGTACTCTAATAAAATGGAAAACACAGAAGAAATCGACAGATTTCGAGATACTTATGAATTACAAAAGTTGAACAAAGAAGATAAAAACATTTTAAACACCCCAATTACAATCAGTGAAATTGAAAATGCAATTCAAATTTTACCAACAAAGAAAAGCACAGATCCTGATGGATCACTGCTAAATTTTAAAATACATTTAGAGAAGAACTACTGTCATTACTCTTCAAACTTTTCAATGAAATTGAAAGGCAAGAAATACTTCCAAATTCATTCCTGGAAGCAAGTAACACTTTGATTCCCAAACCAGGGAAAGATGCAACTAAAAAAGAGAACCACAGGCCAAACTCCTTAATGAATACAGAAGCAAAAATCCTTAATAAGATACTAGCAAACAGAATACAAAGGATATCAAGAAGATCATACATCCTGACCAAGTCAGATTTATTCCAGAGATGCAAGGATGGTTCAACATACATGTCAATAAATGTAATACACTATATTAACAAAGTCAAGACCAAAACCCACATGATCCTCTTGATAGATGCAGAAAAAACATTTGACAAAATTCAACACCCATTCATAATAAAAACCATGCAAAAACTGGAATAGATGGTCCATATCTCATCTTAATAAAGGCTGTCTATGAAAAACCAAACCCAACATCATATTAAATGGCCAAAAAGTGAAAACCGTCATGTTAAAATTAGGAACAAGAAAAGGATGCCCACTATCACCACTCCTCTTTGATATAGTTCCAGAAACATTAGGCATAGCAATTAGACAAGAGAAAAATATTTAAGCAATAAAGATAGGAAAGGAAGAAGTTAAACTGTCATTTTTGCTGATGATATGATACTCTACATTGAAAACCCAAAAAACTCCACCAAAGACTTCTTGACTTAATTGACACTTTTAGCAGAGTAGCAGGATACAAGATCAACACCCAAAAATCAATAGCCTTCTTGTACATAAATAACAGACTCACTGAGAGAGAAATTAGGGAAACAATTCCTTTCATAATAGCATCCAAAAAAAATGAAGTATCTAGGAAGCAACCTAACAAAAGAAGCAAGAGACCTCTACACTGAAAACTACAGCACTCTGAAAAAAGAGATCAAAGAGGATATAAGAAAATGGAAAGTGGGCTGGGGATTTAGCTCAGTGGTCGGGTGGCCTGCCTTGCAAGTGCAAGGACCCGAGTTCAATCCCTGGTAAAAAAAAATAAAAAATAAAAATAAAAAAGGAAGTAATCCCCTGCTCCTGGGTGGGAAGAATCAACATAGTGAAAATGGCCATACTACCAAAACTGCTATACAGATTCAATGCAATGCCAATTGAAATTCCAACACTATATTTCATAGAACTAGAAAAAAGAATCCAAAACTTCATTTGGAACCAGAAGAGAACTAGAATAGCAAAAGCCATCATAGACAACAGACACATGGCAGCGGGTATAACAATTCCCAATTGGAAACTATAATACAAAGCCACTGTAAACAGCATGGTACTGGAAAAGAAATAGACCTGAGGATCAGTGAAACAGACTGGAACACACAAAAACAACTCCAGATGCACTCAGCTACCTCATCTTTGACAAAGGAGCTGCCAGTCCCCACTGGAGGAAAGATAGCCTCTTTAATAAATGGTGTTAGAAAAACTCGATATCAACCTGCCAAAGATTAAAATTAGACCCTTATCTCTCACCATGCACTAATTTAAAATTGAAGTGGATTAAAGATCTAAATATCAAAACAGAAACACTAAAGTTGCTGGAAGATAAGTTAGGCAGAACTCTGGAAGACATTGGCATAGGAAGATTTTATGAACAAATGCTCAGTAGCATGGGAACTAGCAGAAAGAATCAACAAGTGGGATCTCATCTTATTAAAAAGCTTTTGCACTGCAAAAGAAATCATCAACAGAACTAAGAGATAACCTACAATCTGGGAAAAAATTGTTACCAGCTGCTCCTCAGACAAAGGATTATTATCTAGAATATATAAAGAACTCAAAACAATCAGCCCCCTTCAATATAAAGACCCAATTCAAAAATGGGCATCTGAAATGAACACATATTTCTCAGACAAAGAAGTAAAAGCAGCAAGTAAATATATGAAAAAATGTTCCACATCACTGGTCATTCAAGAAATGAGATGAAAACAACACTGACAGTCCACCTCACCCCACAAAGAATGGCTGCTATCAAGAAATCACACAATAACAAATGTTGGCGGGTTTTAGGGAAAAAGGAACCCTTCTCAATTATTGGTGGGAGTGCAGAATGGTGCAACCACTATGGAAATCAATGTGGAGATACCTCAAAGAGCTGGGATGAGAGGTCCCATTTGATCCAGCCATCCTTCTGCTGGGTATCTTTCCAAAAGAATCAAAAGAATCATATTACAGTGACATATGCACACCTATGTTTATAGCGGCACAGTTTGTAATAGCTAAAACTTGGAAACAGCCCATTTGCTCATCTGTTGGAAACTGGATAAAGAAGATGTGGTTTTTCTATAAAATGGGATACTACTCAGCCAAAAAGAACAAGAACTTAGAGTCATTCATAGGAAAATGGATACATTTTTGAGGGTATACTCCTAAGTGAAAGAAATAAGTAATACATGTGTAAATACTGAATAGTTTCTCTGGTGTGAAAAACTATAATAGTACACAAGATCCTGATGAGATAATTAACAATGTGAAATAGGAAGAAAAGGGCTAAAGATATAGGGAAAGTTGGAAGGGTAGGGGAAAGGGAATAATGCAAAAGAAAAATAATATGACAAAATGAAAAAATGGAAATAAAGTGTTTGTAAATGGGGAGGGGAGGAGGGGTTGAGGGAGGGCAAGGACAAGGGGAAAAATGAGAACCAATACCTGTCATGTAAAGGTAGAAGATCCAAGTAATGAGTGTAACTTTACTGTATACCTAGAATGTACCAATAAACTCAATAAAAAGAAAGAAAAAAAACTCATTGCTTTATTGTTACTGTGTTATCAGTGGCAAATACCTAATTTTCCTTTGAATTTTTTTCCTTAGAGAGACAAACCAGAATAAACAAATATAAATAACATAATATTGTTTTACAAAGATTTTTTTGTAAGACACATTTGAAGATACCTTATGCCTATGCATAGGTAATAATAGGCATTTTAGTTTAGTCAAAGTACTTGTTTTCAATATAATTTAATTTTATTGTATAAAAGTCCTGCATCTTCATCTCTTCATTAGTTAGTGGACATTTGGGCTATATCCAAAATTTGACTATTATAAACTATGCCGCTATAACCATGGGTGTGAATTTTATTGGAGATTCCCCTATAGATTATTTATTTTTTAAAATTTAATTTATTGGTACATTCTAGGTAGACAGTACAGTTACATTCATTCTTGGGATCTTTTACCTTTACATGACAGGTCTTGGTTCTCATTTTTTCCCCCTATAGATGGTTATTATGGATCACAAAAATATGGTTAAGATATTGAAAAAAATTAGGGAGTGAAACCTGAGTGAGGAGGCAAACTAGAAAATGGATTCCGTGATATAAATTTTCAGAAATAAGTAGAAGGAAGTGGAGAGGGTTATCTGTGGTAGCTATGAAAAGTTTCTGCTGGTTGGTAGGGAAGAGGAATATGTATGGCAAGGAATTCATTCTACTGTACATGCCCTATGGCTTCATAATTCCATTTCTTCTTGAGGTAGTTTTGACAACAAAAACACGGAGGAGGTCTCCGTGGTGCGTTCTTTTGAGTCTCATCACAGAGCTTCCACTTCTTATAAAGTATTTAAATTAAGGCAAGAATTTATTCTGCTTAATGCCAGAACTCCTCTCTTTATTCACAGAGATGGTCTATTGAAAGCAATTTGAGCACAATAGGAGGAAGTTCAACTACAGCTCCCTCAGCTTACCATTAATGGATTGAAATTTTGGGAAATTAAGACAGGGAGTACAGTATATGGTGTATTTTCACATTTAAGTGCAATATCTTTCAAATGATTGTATTTCAATTCTTTGTATGTACAACCAGCTGTTCTACAGGGTTCCAAGTAACTCTGGAGCAATGTGTAATTATGTGTGACTCCTGCATATCTCTGCAGTCTTTTTACTGATACGTGCACCAAAAGGAGTGCTGAGGGGGAATTGGAGAAGCTAATACTCAGCATAGAGCATCTATTCACACTATGGAGACAAATGAAGACTTGTCAGTGAGAAAGTCAGTGATACAGAACTTGCAAGGAATTAAATGTTACTTGTCAGGAATTGAGAAAAAAACATTTGCCTACAAGTTTCTTTTAAAGGCTAAACAAAGTATTAATAAATTTTGCAGTATTTCATGCCTTCTTTATTTTGCTGTCAGACATATTTTTTCAACATAAGCAGTTTTATAGCTCCAAACTTATAGCTATAGTCCAGATTTTATTGTTTTTATCAAGAAGCAGTTTTACATATCATCAGTGTTAATGTAAACATTATGCTCAATTCCTAAGTTGAATCGTGGATTTGAAATATGAAGTTAACAGAACCATATGCTTATGTTCAAAACTGATGTATGTAGCTGTGCCTATTCAGGATATAAAGATGTAAGGTGCATAGATGTAAATGTGCATTTGAATATGCAGGTTATACTTTATCATTAAGGTTGATTACCTGTAGAAGTAGAGAAAGTGATGTGTTGCAAGAATGGTTAAAAAAAACCAAGCAATTGCAAAAAGGTATAAGTTTAAAGCATGGATTCTTAGCATGATCAGAATCTTTTATATTTGGCAAAAAGAGCTGGCCATGGCTGCCCCTGCCAGCAAAGTACTTTAAAGCAGCTGGACAAAATGCTGGAGAAGAGATGCAGCTGGTCTCTTTCTCTCAGGAGATTTAGATGGATCCCTCAGAGGTGGGCTCAGCTGTCTCTGAAATCTCCAGTGCATTAGCAGGCTCAGTTCTTCCAACTAACTACATACTGTTTTCTAGAAAACACATTTTCCAATATCCTTGACAATGTGAACTTTATGAACTGACTAGAAATTAAAATAATCTGCACATGGAAAGGTACAATTAGTGTCTTTTACATCTAGATTAAATGCACAGCTAAAATGTTTTGTACATAATTGTGATTTAGAGTAGACAATAGAGTATCAGTCTGGTAATAAAAAAAAATCTAAGCTCTTTCAGTTATTAGCTTGGTGAACTTGTACCAATATCTTTATTTCATTGAGCATCGGTTTCTTAATCTGTAAAATCACAATAATATTGGCATATTAGTTTGTATTCACAGAAATGCTTACTTACAAATGAACAGGCTTTCCCATAACTTTAGAGCAAATCTCTTCAATATACTTACTGGTAGCCATATTGCCCTGCTATCTGTTATAGAACTTATAAGGCACAGTGGATACACTACTTAATTTTCTTGGTGAGCCACTTTTAATGTGTCAGGGTTTAATTGCCATATAAATTTAGAAAATAAAAACAGCTGTATTTCAGTCTTCAATTTACCTTTAAATTTTGCTCCTGATAATGTGATATCTTCACAGCATTTTTCTTGATCTAACTCTAGAATTTCTTTTCACCAGAATGTCACTCTTTCTATGGTCTTTTGACTACCTGTTCTTTTTATTGCCAACGATTGTCCTTTTTTGTAATGTGTAAGATACTAATGGCCTGAGAAGGCATTCTTTGAGTTTTATGTTGGCTATACTTAATGTTGCTTATAACTGCTTTCATCTTTGACAACTAAAGAACTCAAGATCCTATTGAGATAATTGACCATGTGAAATAGGAAGAAAAGGGCTAAAGGTGTAGGGAAAATGGGAAGGGTAGGGGAAAGGTAATAAGGGAAAAGAAAAAATATGAGAAAATGAAAAAATGGAAATAAAGTGTTTGTACATGGGGAGGGGAGGAGGGGGTGAAGGGAAGGCAGGGACAAGGGGAAAAAATGAGAACCAAGACCTGTCATGTAAAGGTACAAGATCCCAATATTGAATGTAATTGTACTGTATACCTAAAATGTACCAATAAACTCAATTAAAAAAATAACTCATTCTCTCTTTCTTAATTAAGAATAAATCTCAATTTTATTCAGGATTGTCTAAGAGCTGTAAATGAGAGATGGGATGAGATTTCCAGGAACTATTCTTAAGAAATAGCATTTGGTATGCATACTTTTCACTCTTCCCATTTCTTGCTTTTTCCATTAATATGAATGTGAGGGCCCTAGTAACCATACTGAGTGATGAAGTAATGAGTGTGGAAACCAGTGCAAATGCTGATGGATCATTGAAAAACATAATACTTTCTGAGCTTGAGGTTGCCATTACTACGGCTGAGTTGCCTAACGAAACATTTTTTAGTTTAAAATTTTGTTTAAGTCTCTGTGATTTAAGGGCTCTGGTGCTGCTCTTAGAGTACACTTTCCTGAGCTTATTTTCTGAGAGTAAGTTCTAACTAATAGTAATGTGGTTGTAGTTACAATGGTCTCACTTAGAAAAGTGGCAGAAAAATAATCTATCCATAGGTCATCGTGAATGGTGGAGCTTATAGTTTCAGTATAGATGTCCTATCCCTTCCTCAAGAAACATTTAAATTTAAATTTTATTATCTGTATGTTTCTTTTTTGGTTATGTCTTGTACTGAGGATTTACTTTGAAGATAATACACAGTGTAATAATTATAGTTATTTCATTATGTGGTTATGAAATTCATTTTATATTTATTTATTCATAGAGTAAAAAGAAAAAAAAAGTTATGAATTTAGGCCATAAATTATTTTATTATTGGTATATCTTTTCAATAATTACATACATTTTTGGGAACTGTCACACATATATAATTCTATCTCCATCATTTTTACTTTCCTTTTCCCCTACCTCTACCTCTTCTCCCTTCTTCAACCCCCCTTTCCATAGGCCACAGATTTTGAGACAGTTTCTCTAGACAGATATCATTGGGTCAGCATCATAAATTAAAAGACTTTGTGTTATTATACATTTTATAACATCCCCCATGTGATACCACCGAACTTCAAAAAAGTAGAAATTCACAAATTGAAATAAAGATCCAGCCTTGAAATTTTAGTCAAATAAAATGTGGCATAAATCTCAAAATTAAGATTAATAAATGTACTGCTTCTGGGCATGGTGACATACAACTTTTGCTGTAGAATCAGTCTGTGCATGATTTTATGTCAGTTAACCATGTGGAAAGAATGTTGAACCACCATCAAAATAAAGATGTAGAACTCTTTCATAGTAAGATCTTCCTTATGTTACCCCATAATAGTAACACCCACCCCTCTCCCATACTATTTTAACCACGGGAGAGGCAGTAATCTGTGTTCTTTATCTTTATAATTTTTTAAATTTTAAAGCGTCCTGCATGAATGCATTCATAAAGTTGGACCTTTTCAGATTAATGTTTGTATTTAACATAATGCCCTTCAGTTTTCTCTAGGCTATTGTGTTTACAAGGAGTTTGTTACTCTTTATGGCTGAGTTGTTGCTATGGCCTGTTATCTATATGTTCCCATCAAGCCTCATGTGCTTATAGGTGGAGCTTTTTGGAGCCAGCTGTTTTCTGGGGTGTGTGATACTGGGATTAAAAGTGTGCGGTGCTAAATCAGTCCAATGATTGGTTAGCATAGTTCTGGGTGTGGATGATAGTAACGGCTACCCTTTGTGTGGGTGACACAACCCCAAGTACTTGTAGCCTTCATGGGATAAAAAGGGAAACACGGCTGCTTACTGCTTTGCTGTTTTGTTCCACCTGCCACATAGTGGACTGTTTGTTCTCTGCCATGGCCCTCTGCCATGTTGCCCTACCTTGGAGACAGGCAACTATGGGCTGAAAACACTAAAACTGTGAGGTACAATACTTTTCTCCTTTAACTTCTGGGATTTTTGTCCCAGAAACAAGAAATGTAACTAAGACAGTTTTATTTCATGGTGTGTGTATACTGTGGTTTATTTAGCCACTCATATACTGAAGCATATATTCATTGCTACTTTGAGGCTACTACAAACCATATATGTACTTCTATGAACAATTCTGTACAGGCTTCTGTTCAGATATCACTTATATTTCTGTAAGATAAATGCTTAGGTGAGCAATTTTGGGAAGTGATGTAATTACATATCTACTTTTTAAAGAAACAAACTATTTCCCAGAATCATTGCACTGCTTCACAATCTGCTTAGGGACCTTCTGGTTGGAGTTAATTCCTTTCCTTATGTCCTAAAATTACTAGCCAGTATTGCTTTCTCAACTTTCATGACCTTCCTATGCTTGTTTTACACATAATGTTCAAGATTTACTAGTTGTATTTAGCACAAGAATAGAAAAAAATTTTAAAGGATTTTATAAATTAAGTTACATGTTGATTTGTTATAATAAACATAACTATCTTAATATAAAAAATTAAATCAAATAGAGTAGTAGAAAAGGATACACAAAGTCATAAAATGAGATTTATGTAAAAAATTCTAGTTTGGCTTAATAACTGAAAAATCAACCAATATAATGTACCACATTAGAAAAATAAATGGATGTAAATAGGATGATCTTAATAATATGGAAAAAATATGATAAAGTATAATACTCATTCATTTTCAGACAATTTTAAAAAGAAATATGATGTTAGTCTAACAAATCTGAAAAAACTTAAATGCTATTTTTAATGTTAAAATATTTTATTTGATTTTAAAAAATTTTTTAATAAAATCCTTTTTTTGAAAAAAAGAATAGAAAAAAATCTATTAACTCACCCTTGCAGAAAGGGAAGCCCCTATGTTTTCCTTTGATGAACAAAAATAATCCCACAATCCACTTGAAATTCTTGTAAAATTTCAAAATAAATTAATTCAAGATTTTAAAAAAGACAAATTTCTGTTCTGCTTTTAAATTAACTACTCAAAATTATTCGTTCACTAATTGTTTTCCACTTTTTATTTTGTATTAGTACAGTATATATCTATAGTACATAATGACTACAAACCTTTTAAGTAGCTAGTGCATGGACATAAGACACATTAATTCTTTTTATGTCTTTTAATCCTCTCTCCATCTCTTGGAGCTCTTACCATCTGCAAAAGGACTATTTCTTCATTTTCTGTTATCAAGCTCATGTTTTTCTCTTTATTTACATTTTGCATTTCTTCTTTTTTAATTTTAAATTGAATTTATTGGTACATTCTGGTTAGACAGTACAGTTACATTTTGTGTTTCTTATGTAAAAGAAACTATATTTAAGTCTGTGTGTCTGATTTATTTCACATCTCAAAGTGCCTCCATTTTCCTAAATATAACTCAAATGTATCCTTCTTTGTGGCAGTATAATATTCCGTTATTTATAAATGGCACATTTTTTTATCCATTCATCTATTGATGGATGTATTGACCATTTACAAAAATTAGCTGATGCAAATTGTGCTGCTATTAATATATTTGTGCATGTAGCACTGTTATATGATTGTTTTAACTCTTTCAGGAAGATACCTAGGAAGGGAATAGCTAGGTTGAATGAAATTTTTTGTTTTAGATTTTGAGGTATCACAAAACTGATTTCCATATTGCAGCTTTTCCTTTTCCTCTGCAGCTTTCCCAGCATGTTATTATTTGGTTTCTTGATGGTAGACATTCCTTCTTGAATGAGATGGAATTTCAGTGTTATTTTAATTTGTGTTTCTCTAATGAGCAGAGATATTGAATTTATTTTGTTATATTTACAGGTCATTTGTACTTCTAAGAAGTGTATATTCATCTCAGTTGCAAATTTTTTGATTGGGTCTCTTATTCTGTGCTCTATTTTTTAAATTCTTCATATATTCTAGATATTAACCCTCTGTCCAAGAAATAGATAGCAACACTTTCTCCACTCTATAAAATATCTCTTCACTCTGCTGGTTGCATCCTTTACTGTGCCACATCTGTTTTATTTGATATGGTCCCACTTTTAATTCTTCATCTCATTTCTTGTGGAATAGGAGTTCTGCTCTGAAAGATATTGCCCATGCCTGTGTCTTCAAGGGTTTTACCTATTTTATCTGCCAGAAGATTGAATATTTACCTTTTAACATTTAGATCACTGATGCATTCGGATTTTGTTTCAGTACATAGTGAGAGATATGGTTCTAGATTCAATCTTCTGCATATGGATAGCCAGTTTTCCCAGTAACATTTATTTATTTATTTATTTTGGTACTAGGGATTGAACTCGGGTCCTTGCGCTTGCAAGGCAGGCCACCGAACCTCTGAACTAAATCCCCAGCCCCTCCCAGTAACATTTATTAAAGCTGCTACTTTTTCTGCCGTGGTTTTTGGCCCATTTGTCAAAGGTCAGATAGCTGAATGTGCCTGGCGTTGCTCATGCATCCTTTTTTGGTCAACTGATTCATGTGCCTGTTTCTGTGCAAGCTCCATGCTGTTTTTATCACTATGGTTTTATACGATCACAAGAAATTTGGGATTTTGATACTACCTTCTTTGATTTAGTTACCTAGAATTGCTTTAACTATTCTGGGTCTCTTTAAGTTACATACTAATTTTAGATTGTTTCCCCTGGTTCTGTGAGGAATTCTGTTGGTGTTTGAATCCAATTTTGTTAAATCTGTATAACAGTTTTTGAAGTATTGCTCTTTTTATTATATTGGTTCTACCTATTCAAGAAAAGGGAATATCTTTCCATTTTCTGATGTCCTTTTTGTTTTCCATTTTCAGAATACTGCAATTTTCATTGCAGAGTTCTTTCCCTTCCTTGGTTAGGTTAATAAATAAGTATTAAATTTTTCTTGATGCTATTATGAATAGTATTATTTTCCTAGTCTCACAATTGATGATTTTATTATTGGTGTACAGGAAGTTGTTGGTTTTTGTGTGATGATTTTGCAATCTACTGCATTGCTGTATTTGCTTATAACTCTTAGGAGTCTTTTGGTGGAATTATTTGGATATGCTTTGTAGAAGATCATGTCATCTACAAATAATGATAATTTGTTTGTTTCCTATACATGTACCCATCATATCTTTATTTTACCTCATTACTCTGGCTAATATTTGTAGTACTGTGTTGAAAGGGAGTGATGGTAATGGAAATCCTTCTCATGTTCCTGATTTTAAAGGGTAAGTTTTCTTTTTTCTCACATTTGCCACGATTTTGACAATAGGTTTGTTATAAATGAAAGGTTTTATCAGATTGAGATAAGGTCCTTTGATATCTCTTTTCTTGTTTCAATATCCAACCACCACTCTTTTGGAGCATAAGCTGCAGTGTATTTGTTCCAGCATTCTATACTGTGGAAATGGGCCACAGTATTGTTATTGACACAAAGGCATTCCAGATATTGGCATACAGAGAAAACCACTTAATAATGACAACTATGCCACTTTGGCAATAGCAATAAAATCAGCAACAATAATAACATCAAAATTACACTGCACATTGTCATACCACAAGAACCAATAATATACAATCCATGACCATAGAAAAGAGATCTATAATTATAATGTAAATAAGACCAACCAAATATTGACTTATAGTATATATTGACTAAATGCAACAAATATTTTCACTAAAAAATAAACAGTATTCAAGAGTATAGTTAACTAGATATTCACAAAGACTAGCAATTATACTAGCAAAGATATGTGAGTGGAAAACTGGAGAGCGAACAAAAGTTAAATTTGAAAAATTAATGGAAAATGAGAAGTAAGATAGCATATTGAAATAAAGGATTCTATTGAGAAGTGAAAGAAAAATAATAGGCTAAATAAATGTAAAACAAAAAAGAACCACAAGAAAAATATGAATAAAGTAAAAAAGAGAACCAAATAAAGGAAAAAAGAAAAACAAGAAAAAGGTTAAAAGAAGAAAGAAAGTTAAGTAAAAAAATGAAAAAAACAGAATTAATGAAGAAAAATAAAGAAAAAAGTAGTCCAAAATATCTCTATATTTTTTAATTAGTGGCTTCTTTCCTAGAGCAGGAAACTTAGAATCCCTCAAGGCATGATTTCTCTGCCTAGATATGTGTGGGTTTGTGAAGCATCCCTATTACTTCAGAGGTCCGTCCATCTGTACACCTCAGATTGCAGCAACCATCCAAGCCAAGACAATGTGCTTGCTCACTTTGGTAGATGGGTAAAGCAATCAGACAACTGGTCTTTGGGCCAGATTCAGGCAGGGTGTCAAGCAGACTGCTGGATTTACTGACAGAACTTTCATATCCACTCACCTCTGAAAGCCACACTTACTGGACCTGGTTTCTCATGATAGAAGAATGGACCTATGTCAGTCTGGGTCTGAACTTAAACTGCTCAAGATGTTTATGTGTACCCCACACCCTCTCTGTGTCTATGTTCCATGGCTTTCTCTCACTCAATCACTGGGGCAGGGTAATACTGGGAGCTGTGAAGTGGAGTTGCTCTGTGGCTCAGTGTTAAACAATTAACACTTTCCCAAAACGATGCCTGATTAAACACTTTCTGATGATATGGTAGGTGCTGCACTGTATTTCTTACCCAACTCTAGCCTGTCTTGAAGGAGTCACTTTTGGAGTAAAACCCTATTCTGATTTAATAGTTTACAATACCCTCTTTCCCATAAAATACCTAGCTGGATAATAATCAGCCTTGAAATCTAGATCAAAATTGCCAACCCCAATTGGCTTACCTTTGTCTTACTTGCCTTACAGAGTAGTCAATGAGCAAGAGGGTACTGATGGCAGGTAAGAGAAGCATATGCTCATCAGGGCTGAAATTTTTTATCTCTTCAAGGCTGATTATTTTCCAGCTAGGCCTTATTTTCAGGTGGACATGGTAGCTACAGGCTTTTCTTGGGATGGCAGTCAGGTCTGTAAATTTTCCCTGGATCTGCCAACCTTCCAGTTTACCTTGTCTTCTTGGGCATTGTCCTCATCTACAATCAGATCATTTAGTTGGTTGGCCTCTGTTGTGTTATGCCAAGCATAAACAAACCACAGAAACAGATTGGAGTTGGTACAGAATCCATGGGTACAGCATTGGTCAGAGGCCAAGGAAAGACTCTGTCCAGCCCCCTTTATCATGGCTGTCACTCTTGCTTACTTTGATCTGTTAATCTGGTATGAGTGATCTAAATGGGACCATTCAGTTATGGGACAAGGATCTAGAACTGGCAGACTCTGCTCATGGCCATTCAGGAGTTGATGTGCTGGGCCAAGTGCCAAGAATGAGAGGTGTGGGTGGCATGGTAGACTCCTTTACTGATATGCATATGCCACCCAACTAATTGAGACTAATTTGAACCATATGTTTCAAAACATTGAGTTTTAATGTATAATCCTAATACTTTTATTTTTAGTAATATCTTCACTTCCTACTTGGGATGCTCTTGATACTAGTGACCCGCTCTGAGCCAAAGCATGAAAATCAGTGTCAGGTTTTTATTTGGTGTAGTTTTTACAATATTGCTGTGAAACTTCAGATAACTTTGGTTAAGTATCAGAGAAGTATCCATATGCTTAATTCATGCTTAATTGAACCAACTGCCCTCATAAAGCTTTTGAGGCCTACCCATCAAAAGAGATGTTCTGTCAGTATGAGGCTTGAGTCAACCTAACCTGCTAATACTTTTGCTTTTGCAAACAAACAAACAAGCAAGCAAGCAAATGAACAAAAAAGCAGGTATCCACTTTGGAAGCACCAGATTGGTATGGATGCATGGACCTTTAAAATATAATTTTGAAACATTTTAAAACACCATACCACTAGTCAAATCTAATTTTAAAGAACTATTTATGAGGTTTAGGTTCAGCATAAATTCCTACATGGTGACAATACTGTAATCTCTCCCCTGTTCTTTTGGAGAAGTATGTATTTGTATTTTCCTAAAATTTTTTATTTGTCTTGTGGAATGTTTGAAATCACTGTATGAATCTTCAACTAGAGTAGAGACATAAAATCTTACTTAAATATTGGTTTCATTGAGAGAGCTATAACTGAACACAAATATTACGCATATATTTTTCTATGGTTTCATGATTAGTTCATTTTAATAGCAGCAAAAACATATTACATAGGAAAATCAAATGAAAGAGAATGGAATGCCAGTTTCCAAATGGTAGTTTTATTAAATTTTGTTTGGTCATCAAATTTCTTCTCACTTTAGACTAATAGTCACTTTAGATTTCTGTATATGTGAGCATTTACCTTTATTGTATATTTTATATAAATTTCTTGGTCTCACATTTTAAAAATTCATATGGATGTCCAGACTGTCACACACAATTCAAGAGGGATTTTTCTTTTTGTGCTTCTAATTTGGAACATTTAAATTTTGGTTTCTTTGGGTATATTTGTATTTTTTCCTCAAAATATGGATTTTTTATTCTAAGCATTGGTCAGTTTTCTTCCTAAAATAATAATAATTAAAAATATACATGGGGAGGGGAGGAGGGGGTGAAGGGAGGGCAGGGACAGGGGAAAAGATGACCACCTGTCATGTAAAGGTGCAAGATCCCAGTAATGAATGTAACTGTACTATACACCTAGAATGAACCAATAAACTCAATAAAAAGAAAAAAAATATACAGCCAAAATCTTTTTAAAAATTTCTTTCTGCTGGTGATTTAGCTCAGTGGTTCCACCGCCTGCCTTGCAAGCACAAGGACCCAAGTTTGATCCGCTGTACCAAAAAGAAGAAAAGTATCTTTCCCTTTAATTTACATATGTGGTTCTCCATCAATAGAATTTCAATTAGTTTTATAAATTGGAACTTATAAACCTCTCCTATTTAAAAATAAATTTTAAGAAATTAAATGTGATTAAGAATATGGATGCAGCTTTATTTATTCACACTCAGAGTGTAAAGTATTCTTTCAATCTGAACGGATGCTGTAATCTGTGGTAAACATACACAAACTTATGCTGAATAATAATAATCAAAAACAAAATACAACTGCCCAAACCAGCCTCTTCTCTTTGGAAAATATCAGTCATGGGATTCAACACTAGCTGAAATACAGAAAAGCAAATTGTAGCATTCTTTGGAAAGAGAGAACTTTTTTGCCCCTCTCTTCATTTTTCTCCTTTCTTTTCCCTTCTTCCATCTCTCCTTGCTTTGTTTCCTTCCCCTTCTTTTTTAGCTTCCTCAATTATGTAAATGGCTTATTTTTATGTTTCCAAGATGGCTAATTTAATGGTTTTCTGTGAAGTCAGTGTGTATATAGCTAACCTACAGTGTTGCCACTAACAGCTATTGTGTGGCAAGATTTTCACTGGGATATATTTTAATCATCTGCACATATTCTTGAAAGGTGAAAATACTCAGTGATTTTAAGTATCATCCGCATTGCCACAGAACATGGCCTCAATCATCAGTTTCCTCAGTTATGTAGTTACTATAGAGAAAGGGTTCATTTTTCCATTTGTGACTCTCTGTTCTTTAGTCGATATTTCCAAGAATAATTTCTCAAGCAGCTATTAATTGTTGTAAATCTTTCTCAATTCATATGTGTAAGTCCCAAACAGCTCATCAGCATCACTACCTATGTTTTCTGTATGATACTCAAATTTAGCATTATGGTGAAAGAAATACCACAAAGAAGTGAAGAAGTTTTTTAATATGAGGAGATCCCAGTTTTTGATTGCTTGTTCTACTTCCCATGCTATTGAGGATTAGTTCATAAAGTCTTTTCCTATGCCAATGTCTTCAAGAGTTCTACCTAACATGTTTCAGGAAGTTTAGTGTTTCTGTTTTAATGTTTAGATATTTAATCCATTTTGATTTTAGTTTACTGCATGGGGAAAGGCAAGGATATGCTTTTAATCTTTTTATTACTTAATTTTATTATTGCAGTTAAGGTGTATAATATAAGGACATTCATCATTGAAAATTTGTACCTTTACATAATCAATCTTTGCTCTCACTTTTCCCCATTCCCATGCCCTCCCTTCAAACACTCCACCCTTCCCTACCTACAAAGACTTTGCTTCCATTTTTGATTCTTCTCGTATTAATTCCATTCTTTTCCCCTATCCTCCAACTTCCCCTTATCCTTTGCACCTTTCTTTCCTATTTCATATCATCTATTCACCTTTTAGTCCTACTCACACTTTCAGTTTCTCACACTAGAGAAACTATTTTGTATTTACACATATGTATCCTATTTATTTCACTTAAGAATATTGCCTCATTTATCATCCATTTAGCTATAAATGTTTATAGTTTCTCATTTTTTATGTCTGAGTAGTACTCCATTTATTAAAAAACAAAAATCCCACATTTTCTTTATCCAGTCTCCTTTTGATGGGCAATTGGGCAGCAACCAAGTTTTAGCTACCACAAATTGTGCTGCTATAAACATGTTTGTGCATATATCACTGTGGTATGATTCTTTAATTCTGTGGGGGAGCCAACTAGCAGGGGGATAGCTGGACCAAGTGGAACCTCCAATCCTAGTTCATTGTGGTATCTCCACCCTGATTTCCACAATGGTTGCACCAGTTTACACACCCACCAGTAGTGGAGCAGGGTTCCTCTTTCCCCACAGCCCCACCAGCATTTGTCATTTGTTGATTACACAATAGCAGCCATTCCTTGTACAGTTAGGTGGAATCTCAGGGTTGTTTTCATTTTCATCTCTTGAATGACCAGTGATGTTGAACATTTTTTCATATGTTTATTTTTGGATTGGGTCTTTAAATTTGGGAGATCTCATTTTTTAAGTTCTTTATATATTCTAGATAGTAGACCTTTGTCTGAGGAAGAGCTGGTGAAAAGCTTTTCACACATTGTGAGTTGTCTCTTCACACTATTGTTCATTGCTCTCTTTTGAAGAAGCTTTTTACTAAGATAACATCCCACTTTTTGATTGTTTGTGCTAGTTCATGGACAACTGAGGTTTTGTTCATAAAATCTCTTCCTACACAAGTGTCTTTCAGAGTTCTACCTAACCTCTCTTTCAACCACTTTAGAGTTTCTGTTTTAATATTTAGATTTTTAATCTATTTCCATTTTAGTTAAGTGAATGATCAGAGATATAGGTATAGTTTTAATCTTTGGTAAATTGAAACCCAGTATTTCCAGCACCATTTACTAAAGAGTCTATCTTTCCTCCAGTGAGGGTGTTTGGCTCCTTTCTCAAAAAAGAGGTGATTGAGTGTGTCTGGATTTGTTTCTGCATCTCCTAATCTGCTCCACTGGTCCTTAGGTCTATTTCTTTGCCAGTACCATGCTGTTTTATCACAGTGGCTTTGTAGTATACTTTCAAATTGAGGATTGCGATACCCTTTACCTTATCTTTATTGTCTAGAATTGCTTTTCTTATTTGAAGTCTCTTCTTGTTCCCAATGAAAATTGGGATTATTTTCCCATGGTCTGCAAAGTATGCTGCTGGGATTTCAATTTGGATTGCATTGAATCTCTATGGCAGTTTTGGAAGTATGGCTATTTTTGCTATGTTGGTTCTTCCTACCCAGGAGCAAGGGATGACTTTCCATTTTTTTATATCCCCTTCAATCTCCTTTTTTAGAGTGCTGTAGTTTTCAGTGTGGAGGTGTTCAATTTCTTTCTTTCAGTGGATTCCTTGGTATGTCAATTTTTTATGCTATTGTGAAAGGAATGTTTTCCACCATCTTGTATCTTGTATGTCATTTGTTCCTTTTCCCTAATGGCTTGTAGAATGTGGTTCTTCTGTTGGACTTCTGGAATCTTAACTATTTTATCACTAGGTGTAGATTTTTTTTTTAATCACAGCTAGTTGGAGTACTACCTATATGCTTCACTAATCTGTATGTATGTCAAGTTCTTTCCCCCTATTTGGGAATTTTTCTACCATTATTTCTCTGAATGCTTTTTTAATGTCATCTAAAATCTCTCTTGTTTCTTCATTGACTCCTATCAGTCTTATGTTATTCTTCTTTGAATCATCTAGCAGCTGCTGGATTGATTTCTCATGGTCCCTTATTACGTTTTTAAAAAAATTTTTCTTTTCCTGGCCTCTAATGGTAATCCTATCTTCTATATCTGAAATTCTGTCCTTATGTTAGATCATTCTGCTGCATAAACATTCACTGGAGTTTTTAATCTCCTGAAAATATGTTTGTATCTATTTTATGGATTCTGTTTGTTTCCTAGGTTGGGATTCCATCATGTTTCTCAGCTCCTTTGTTTTTTAACCTATGTCTCCTCTAGATTTATTCATTATGTCTTGCACTATGGGCACAATCTCTACTGTTATCTGGGAAATTATTTCTGGTTTCATTATTTCCAGGTCCTCTTTTTCTGCCAGTTCAGGGAGTTCTCGCAGTTGAGTATCAGATTGTTCCATCTTGTTTCCCTTTGTGGTTGTTTTAGGTGATCTGGAAGTCTGATGTTGAGACTTATTTCCATGTCTCCTCATTTCCACAGATGCAGCCTGATGTGCCTTTGTTGATGCAACTGTTTGCTCTCCCACTGGTCTTCGATTCTCAGCAAGCCACAGAGCAGCTTTTATTCTGCTGCTCAGCCTGACAGTAATTCCTGGGTTTAAAATAGTGGCCTTCTAGATCCCTGAATTGACCTATTTTCTTGGAGGGCTTCTGGCTTGGGCCTGTGCACATGGCATGATACTATGCGTGCCTCTTGCTGGAGCCAAAATGTTGCTGTTGTCTTGGTGGACGTTTGGTTGGGGGTTGTGTACCCCAGTTCGTGTTGCCCACATAGGATTCTGGCTAGGGTCTCCACGCACTTATCAATGGTATTGGGGCAAGACTCTGTTTGTTGCTTGTGTGTCATGGTATTTTTTTTCATGGTGGGGCTTTGGCTGTGGCCAGTAGTATGGCAGTCTTCTGGATGAAGATTTCATGCCTATGCACCTCTTTTCTAGGCTGGCTCTGTCTTGGGCAGATGTGCCTGTGCCTCTGAGGTTGGTGTAGCACCCTGGCCGGGATCTTTCTGAAGCCTTCCCACTCTGGTCCACACAGCTGCTCCCCAGGGTCTGTGCACACTGACTAATGGTATGGTGGAACTCTGAATGAAACTTCAGCACCTGTGCAGCTCTTTTCTATGAAGGCATGTGGCTTGGATGGGTATGCCTGCACCTCTGGGTCAGGGCAATGCCTTGGCTAGAATTGACCTGCAGCCCTGCCGCTCTTGTCTACAGATGCTCCCCAGGATCTACAGGCATTTACTGATGGTATGGTGGGACTCTAGATCTGTAGTTTTAATCTTTGGCAGGTGTAAATCCAGTTTTTCCAACAGTGTTTATTGAAAAGGCTATCTTTCCTCCTGAGGATGGTTGGCCCCTTTGTGAAAAATAAGGTAGCTGAATTCATCTGGAGTTGGTTCTGCAACTTCCAATCTGTTCCACAGATCCTTAGGTCTGTTTCTTTGCCAGTACCATGCTGTTTTCATCACAGTGACTTTGTACTACAGTTTTAAATTGGGGATTGTGATACTCATTGCCATATCTCTGTTGCCTAGAATGGCTTGTACTATTTTAGATCTCTTCTGATTTCAAATGAATTTTTGTATTATTTTCTCTAGTTCTGTGAAATATACTGTTGGGATTTCAATCAGGATTGCATTGAATCTGTATAGCAACTTTGGAAGCATGGCCATTTTCACAAGATTGAAACTAGACTAATATCTTTCACCATGCACTCAACTAAAATCAAAGTGGATTAGACATCTAAATATTAAAACAGAAACACTAAACTTGCTTATTCAAAAGCTCTGCACTGCAAGAGAAACCACCAACAGTGCTAAGGGACAATGTACAATGTGGAAAATATTTTTATCAGCTGTTCCTCAAACAAATGTCTACTAACTATAATATATAAGAACTCAAAAAAAAATCAGACCCTCCAAATATAAAAGCCCAATTAAAAAATGGGCACCTGAAATGAAGAGACATATCTCAGACAAAGAAATAAAAGCAGCAAATAAATGTATGAAAAAAAAACATTCAACATCACTGGTCATTAAGAGATCCAGATGGAATCAATGCTGAGATTCTACCTCACCTCAGAAAGAATGGCTGCTATCAAGAAACTAACCAATAACAAATGCTGGCAGTGTTGTTGGGAGAAAGGAACCATTCTCCATTTTTGGTTTGAGTGCAGACTGGTGCAACCACTGTGGATATGTATATAGAGATGCCTCAAAGAGCTGGGACTAGCGGTTCCATTTGATCCAGCCATCCTTCTTCTGGGTATCTTTCCAGAAGAATGTAAAGAATCATATCACACCAACATATGCACACCCATGTTTATAGTGGCACAGTTTGTAAGCTGAAACTTGGAAACAGCCCAATTTCCCATCAACCAGAGACTGGATGAAGAAGATGTGTCTCTTTTTTTTCTATAAAATGGAGTACTACTCAGCCATAAAGAAGAAGAAACTAGTGATATTTATATCTAAATGGATGCACATTGATGTCATCCTCTTATGTGAAATAAATAAGACACACTTGTATAAATACTGCATAGTTTCTCTTGCGTGCAAACCTAAAAGTATAAATGAGGTTCAAATAGTATAATTTATTTGTGAAATAGGAAGATAAGGGCTAAAGCAGTAGAGGTGGTGGGAAAGGTAGGGGAAAGGAAGGAAGGGAAAACAAAAAATATGAAAAAAGGAAAACATGGAAACAAAGTCTTAGTAAATAGGAAAGAGTGGAAGGGGTGAAGTGAGGGCAGGGGTATGGGGAAAAATAAGAACCAAGATACATCATGTAAAGTTATAACATCCCAATAATGAATGTTTATACCAATAAACTTAATTTAAAAAGTTGTGGCAGCTGTAACTTCTTACATGAACCTCAACATTTCAGGTGACAGTTGTAACTAGCCATAAAGGCTGGGAATCATGTAGCATGGAGAGTATTACCACAGATTCATTTGTCTGCTCTTTCTCTATTGTACACTGTCACTTGTGTTTTCCAGTTCTCCCTATCTTTCTCTCATTTCTTCTTTTCTGTTGGTCATGGTAGAGATGAGGGGAGACACAGAGTTAACACAGAGAAAAGCTAGAACATGTTGGTTAGGAGAGAAAGAAGAAAGAATCATAGAATGAACAACAGGTGGCAGGGAATGAGTATCTCTAATTTACAGAAACTAAATATAAATCATGATTTCTGGAGGCTATTAAATGACTTACAGTCTTTGTGGAATATTGTTCATGAATATCAGTGGCCAAGTGCCAAGTGTCCAAGCAGGTGATGATTTTACATCAATAATTATTTCCTTAAAGTTTGTTATATTATAAAGGAACTTAGAGCTTACTAATCATCCCAAATTTCTTTCATGCCTTCATACACAAGAGAATCAAACTTTCTTCATTGATTCAGTGCTATAAGATTCAAATGAGTAACAGGAAATTTTTAAATTGCTGGTTACATGGCATTAAAGGACCATGCATTAGGTTGTTCAGCCAGAGTTGCACAGTGTGTGAGACCACCATTAGTAGTGTCATCTGAAATACATGAAAATAAGAGGATTGACTGATTCTTTTCCACATCTTAGAATTATCTGGTATAGGTCTGGAAAATAGAGATAGTTATTATGTACATTAAAATGTTTTGTAAGCATGTACTTCCAATATAATATCAAGGTTACAAAAAGTCTAGGACCAAAACGATAAATTTTCTTTTCTTTTGAAGCTGTCAAAATGTAATGGCTTGTTATTCTTATATATTAGCATGGTGTAACTAACTCAGAACAGAAATAGTCTGGCAGATGCATACAGATGAACCATAGCTCAAGGGTCTAACCAAGAAGAAGCAGATGAACCTGGTATACCCAGGAAACAAAAGTGAGGAAGCAAGTTCCAAAGATATGTATGGGAGGAAAGCTTTGGCAGATTGAGTAAGACTAGAATGAAAATACATTCCAGAAAATAAAGCTGCTAGTAACATGTTTTGTAATAACCACAGGCAAGCAGATATACACCTGGATTTATAGTCTATTGAATTTAGATGGAAATGACTTGGAAGGTTTATGCTGAAAAGTAGAAAATATCAAAGCCTTTCTGAAAAGCCTATTTAATGTGTGAGGCAGCTAATGGCTTAGTAGTTTGAGTTACTTATCATTTTAGATATGTAAATTATGTTTTCTAGCCTTGACAAAAATTTGTGGATCCGGTAAGTCCTTTCCACAAGGTATGTTTTATAAAATGTTAATGGAGTTTATCTGTGCTATCTGCCTTGTATTTTCAAGAAGTAGTCAGATCCTGTGTCTAAAAGTCGCAAATTAAACTTGAAATGTGAAGTCTGGAAGTATTAATGATTTCATCACCACTGTAATTTTTTTGCAAAACCTACTTTATAATTTTTAAATGAAATGTGTAGATATTATAACTTACTGATTTTTACTGTTAAAAATAAAAAGACAGCAGTATAATATAACAGTAATATAAAAGTTAAATGAATGGAACATAATTTATAATAAAATCATATGTATTTTAATATGTCTGGCAGGCATATTACTCCAGAAGATATAAAAAAGAAGGCAGATGCTTATAATTATAGGTAAAATAATTGTGACATGCCAACTACTAAGGCTGACTTCATATATACACAATACACAATACCAAAGTATCATGAAGGTCATTATCATTTTTTACTTGATTTTCCCCAAATAATAAAAAAGTGCCTATTAAATTCTAACCAAAATAATGAATAATATTTCCTCAAATTATAGTGTATATTAGTTTTTCAACTGTACAAATATACATTGGGACATTTGGAAGTCACTGAGTATTTACTGAGTCCTCACTATGCACAACACTGAAAAAAGCAGGCAAACATATAACCCTTCATGAAAATTATATGGTAGTTGCAGATGGAGTGGAAAAACAGAAAAAATGCTAATCAAGTTAATAATATAATATAAGGTAGTAAGTTCCTTGAGAGAACATAGAGCAGTATGACTATCAGGAATGCCAGAGAGTGGTAAGTGGCTGGAGTTTGAAAGAAGAGTGGTTGTAGTAGGTCTCTTTGAGAACATGGTATCAGCCCAAAATTGTGAAGCAGCTGTAGAAATTAACCATTCAAACAACTGGTAGAAAGCATTTCAGGGAGAGAAAAACCAGTGCAAAAGCATGAGGATATATGCCTAGCAATTTCAAGGTGCAACAAGTAGGGCAGTACAGATAAAGTCAAGTATATGAGTGGAATGTAGTAGGACACGAAGTTAGAGGTAATGGAGTAAGGCATATCATGGAGGTAATTGTAGGTTCCTCCAAGTATTCTGGATTTTACTGCAAGCAATGGAAGCCATTGCAGGGCTTTGAGGAGAGGAACAGCATGATTACTTATAGTTTAATTACAGTGTATAGATTCTATGCTTGGAATAACTGGGAGAAGGAGGATAGGAGGAAGATAAATATTGAATCAGAGAATCTACTTGAAAAAGATATTGTAGTGATCCAGGCAAGAAATGATTGTAGTTAGATTAAGTTTTAGCACTGAAGATGATGCGAATTGCCTGGATTTTTGATGAGTTAAAGATCTCGCAGAAGTTCCTGATGAACTGGATATGGAACATGAGAGATAATGAATTTCTAAGTTTTTTGCAGGAGAAGTTTCCAGATGGTGGAATTTGCCCTTTACTGAGAAGGGAAAACATTTAGGTTTTGTGTGGAGAAAGGGAAGAATATCCAGTTTAGTACAGGATTGCTTCGTACATTTCAGTATGTCTAGAACTGCAGGTCCTTGTTCATTAAATGTCAGAAGAGTGCCCCAGTCATTATGAAAATAAAAATCCTCTTCTATTTTTCTAAATGCCCCACAAAGGAAACAATATACCTTTCTTTTTGAGAATTGTTGCTCTGTTCTGCACAAAATATAGTTGCTAATATGCTTAGTGAAACAGCATGATTTCACCCAGAGTAACATCACAAATTTCAGGATTTTTCCTGTATGGCTAGCAAGATCTGTAACAATATCCTCATTTTTGCATTTCAGTTTTGACATTTCTTTTATATAATCCAAAGAAATCAGCATATTATTTTCACATATTGCTATTGCATCTTTAAAATGGGAATGTCATCTCCCAGTACCTTTCAAGATACTGATGCTGTGAGGGTGAGGAGGCCAGGTAATATACTTGAACTCTTTGAAATATAAGACACACTTAAAATACTGAGATATACAAAAGAAGGAAAATGTACAGAGGTGATTTTTATTAAATTCATAAAAGTTGCCTTTTAATCTAAAGAATAGCTCCAGTGCAGAAATAAATACCCTCCCTTGTCTTTTGGAAGTAAAATATTGGCATCACACACACATTTGAAATTTTAGAAATTACATAGGCTCAACAGGCATTTGTCACAAGTTGCTGAATGCATTTTGACAAATTTAGGTAAACATTTTGCAAAATACTTACCTCTTTCAAAAATTTTAAGAGCACAATGAAACAATTTGTATTCTCTTGAACCCAAAGTGCCTTAATGATAACCATTTAATATGTATTGGCTTCCCATTGGGTACTTAGTGCTCCAATAGATTGTAAAGTATGTATTTTCATAGTCTTTGTGCATTGTAATTTAATAGCTGTGACATTCACTTATGTTAAAAAAATCATTTCTCTGTGGTATTATGAAAGCAAAATTTGGGCTTTTTAGAATGAAGTGTTAAATAGGTATAAAGAAGGGACCACTTAGCACAGATTCTCTACTTCTCCAGTAAGAAACTTCCCTACAGGATGCTGCTTGAGTGGACTCCTGGTCCTTAGAGTCAAGAAAGATCTTCATGATCATTAAAATGGATTGACACACACTGCCTGAAGACAATGACAGGGGTTTCTCCTGAGCTACTTTAAATCACAATCTAGATAGAAGTAAACATTCTTATATAAAAATGTCATTTCTAAAATCTCCCACTATATTTGCCTGACACACATGAAGTTAATTTTTAAAACTTAACGATGTAATCCAGTAGTTAAATAAGTCTCCCATCCAACTCCAGAATATTATCTGTGCTATTTCTATGACTGAGAACCAAAGGAAAAGGTTACTTCTGAACAGGTTCAGAGCCATGTGGTTATATAAGTTGCACCCCAACATTTTGACTTCAAATTTAGTGCATTTTGAAAAGCCAAATGCAAAGACTGACTGCTGGTGACTCCTATTACTTCTGCCAGTGAATGATGTTGAGTTTCTCATGCAGTAGTCTGTTTGCCATTTTCTCACTGTTCTTCAGTTCTTCCCTGCCTTCTGGCACTAAAAGATAACCCCATCCAAGACCAGTTAATTCACTTAGAGATTTTCTTTAACACTGTACTGTATTTGTTATAACAATATGTGCAATTCAAAATAATAATAATGACTGCAAATAGCCATAATTTACATTTTAGTTGAGTCAAAGTGTAGATTTAGTAATCATGTATTATAACATCATGTCTGACTATCTTTATCTGTGACTTGTGAATCTTCATCTGTGTCTCTGTTTTCTAGATAGCACAGCTACCTGAGCTATGTCTTTTGGATATTGAGCTACCTTCTTCTTAAAATTTGTGAAGCTATCCACAAATTGTCTTCAGCCATTCCTTTCTTTTATGAAGACAGTTCATTGCAATTGTTTTTGCTTTCTGAACCATGACCTGAAAAAGCTTATACATCTTGTAAAATCTTCTTCAATAACAGCCAAACACATTGATTCCAATTTGTCTTATACAAATGACTCATCTTTGTATTAGCAAAGTGTGTTTCTATATGAAAACCTTCCTCTCTTCCAAATGCTAAAACTGTCTGAGGAGTTTAGTTTACCTCATCCCAGAACCTTACACATACTTACAATTACATTATTCTTTTTTTTTTCTAATTGAGTTTATTGGCACTTTTTAAGTATACAGTACAGTTATATTTATGATTGGGATTTCGAACCTTCCCATGACAGATCTTGGTTCTCATTTTTCCCCATACCCCAGCCCTCCTTTTACCAACTCCCCCTCCCCTATTTACAAAGATTTTTTTCCTTTTCTCATATTTTTTCTTTTCACTTATTTCCTTTTCCCTACCCTTTCCATTCCCCTACACCTTTAGCCCTTTTCTTCCTATTTCACATTCTTGATGAAGATCCCTGCACAGAAAATAAGCTCATGGACAAATGTTGAGAGAGTGCTTTTAGGTGACCAAGTACTCTGGTAGTGTTGAGTATTATTTGATTAAGGCCAGTATTTTTCTGAGTCGTCTTAGTAATTAATAGACATAATTGTCAATTTTATCATTCTATAATTAAAATTAAAAAGAAAAAATGGCCAATTCTTGCAACTTATTCTGAATGAGGAGATTTTGCTTCCCAAACTGGACACTTCTAGGATGTGGAATGAGGAGAAACCATAGGTTAAAGATGAAGAAAATAGTAGGAATGATAATGATGTGACGATCTTCAATGAGATATACCATAAAGCTACATATTCTAGTTAAGCTGACAGTGTCAGATAAATCAAACAAAATGCAACTTGGCAACATTACACATTTCTTTTCAACATTTCAGCATAGGAAAAGACATTTTTAAGTACAAGTATAATATTCTTTCATGGAATTGTATGTGGCAAAAATGCTGATGTTTATATTATGCTGATGTTTAAAAATTATGAATAGCTTTTCTATTAATTAGAAATAGGAAGTTATTTTAATACTAGGAATTTTAACACTTTATTTTTTTCCTGTGTTAACATTACATAGGTTTCTCTGCTTTTATATCATTCCCAAAATATTTGACACAGAAAAATATATTTTCCAAGTGGGAGGTATAAAATCTTATCTAAATAACCAGTAATCCATTTGACAACTATGCGTTGAGTTATCTGCTATGTGTTAAATATATAAAGTTGAAAAGGTGAGTCAGTCATTGATCCCATAAGGAAGAAATCTACAGTCTAAGAAGCAACAGTATATGGAGATTAATAGGAAGATGAGGCTACTAGTGAAGTATAGTAATTTGTAATCCACAATCTGTATAAATGGCATTAGGAGGGCTTATCACATGAAAGGTATGATTATAAATTAGAAATATAAACTATGAACCAAAGAAAAGAGAAATATGTGTATGCTAATTATGAAGATAAATAGAATTTCTGTAGTCAAACTGCAGCGATGACACTGAGTTTCCTGGAAGCCAAAACAAAATAAGTTACAAGGTTTATAACTTTATAAACAGATCAATTCCTCAGAAAGTGGCAAAACTTCTCAACAGCTGTATTAGTCAGTATTTCTGTACTGGACTTAAAGAAGGAAAAGTTTATTTTATTCATTGTTGCAAGGGTTTCAGTCCAAAAGTGGCTGACTCCAATGCAGAAACATCAAGGCAGAAGTGTGTGGTAGATCAAAGCTGCGAATTTCATGATGGCTGTTTAAGAAGGGCAGGCTGAGAGTACCAGAGATAGAGATAGAGTACCCAAAATTACTCTTCCAAGGCTCACCCAGACTCACCCAGCAGTGTACTTTTTCACCTGTTAGATGTCTCTTATTTCAGTCAAGCTGGAAATCCTGATTAACAGTCATAATGGCTAAATTCAATCATTAAATGGTACAATAAAAAACCACTTTCAAAGGTAAATGCAGAATGTGCCAGAAGATTTTTTTAGAAGACAAATGCTGAGAGTGTGATATGTCAATATTTCGAGGGCCAGGGGTTTAGCTAAGTGGTTCTGCCACCTGCCTCACAAGTGCAAGGTCCCGAGTTTGATCCCCGATATCAAAAAAAAAAAAAAAAA
>NW_022900951.1:74833384-74846913 GCF_012274545.1 Fukomys damarensis
TAAAATATATTCTGTGGTCTCCATAAAAGTATAGAACTCTCAGCAACAACTTCAAGACCTTGGCCTATGGGTGGGTGGTTTTCTGCGTTTCTAGTTTTACTATTTCATGGGGAATATAAGAAGCATGTACTGAGTTTTAACAAAATTTAATATACTAATGTTCTCTTTAGAGAAAATTTCCTTTTATTTTTTTAGCTATTATTTTTTTCTTTTATTTTAGTGTATTTGTACACATGTATAGTGTACATTCCTTGTGGGAAGTTGGTAAATGTACATAACACATCTTAATTCCTTTTTCCATCCCCTTTCACTTTCCTTCCTCCTCCATACCCCCATCCTTTGTCTTCTTACTTTTTGAATACTTGCTTGTAGTACATAATGCTTACAAATGTGGAGTTGATGCATGTGTATAACACCTCCCAATTCCTTTTTCTTTCATTAAGTTTACTGGTACAGTTTAGGTGTACAATATGATGGCATTCATTATTGGGAATTTGTACCTTTACACAGTATATCTTGGTTCTTATATTTTTCACATTCCGCTGCCATCCCTTCAACCCCTCCACACCTCGCTATTTGCAAAGACTTTGTTTCCATTGTTTTCCTTATCTCATATTTGTTCCTTTCCTTTCTTTCTTTTCCCCTACTCCTCCCAATTCTACTCCCCATTTGGCAGCAGCCTATATGTCCATCAACTGATGAATAGGTAACAAAAATCTTTGTACTTACACACAGTGAATTACTATACTATTATGAAGAAGATTAAATTTGAGAAACCCAGAGTAAAAATGAAGAGCAAGATAAAAGATAGATAATAAGAATTAGAGAGATTTAGCTCAGTGGATTAGGGGATTTAGCTCAGAGTTTCCACCGCCTGCCTTGCAAGTGCAAGAAGCCGAGTTCAATCCCTGCTACCAAAAAAAAAAAAAAAAAGAATTAGCAAGAAAGATTATTCTCAATGGGGGATGGAACCAAGGGATGGAGGGAGGGGAAGGGAAAGAAGGGATAAGAGATAAGAAAAGGAATTGGGCCTTTTCTTCTTATCTTGTCCTCCAGCAATTTAAATGTGTCAGGATTAAGATTTAGTTCTTTGATCCACTTTGATTTTAGTTTAGTATGTGGTGACAGATCTGAGTTAGAATTCAATCTTTTGTATGTGCATAGCCAGTTTTCCCAGCAGCATTTATTGAGGAGGCTGTATGTTTTTGCTCCTTTGTCAAAGATCAAATATTTGAATGTGCTTTGGGTTATTTCTGAATTCTCTAATCTGTTTTAGGGCCAGTTCCATGATGTTTCATTTTTTTCGTAGCAGCTTTGTTGTATAACTTCAAATCTAGGATTATGATGCCTCCTGTTTCTTTTTTTATCTGTGATTAGTTTTGCTATTAAGGGTCTCTTCTGGTTCCAAATTAATTGTAAGATTGTTTTATCCAGTTCTGTGAAGAAAGCTTTTAGTACTTTGATTGGAATTGCATTAAATCTTTATATCAATTTTGGAAGTATGGCAATTTTAACTGTATTTGTTCAGCCTATACAGAAATAGGAGGTATTTTTCCATTTTCTGATCCCTCTTCAATTTCCTTTCTCTGAGTTGTAGTTTACACTGTAGCATTTTTTTGTTGTTTGTTTGTTTGTTTGTTTTTTGTTTTGTTTTGTTTTTTTACCTCCTTACGTTAACTCTTAAGTCTTTAATTTTTCTTGGTACAATTGTCAATGGCATTTTTCACTGATTTATTTCTCATTGGATTCATTATTGGTGTACAGAAACTTGATTTTTGTGTGTTAATTTTGTATCCTGCAACCTTACTGAATTTGGTTATTATTTCTAAGACTTTTATGGTGGACTTTTTGGGATCTTCTACGTAGAGGATTTCATTATCTGCAAATAATGATAATTTAACTTCTTCCTTTAAGTATCCCTTTAATTTTTTATTGCTTAATTGTTCTCGCTAATGATTCAAGTACTGTGTTGAACAGAAGGAGTGGAGAGGATGTCCTTGTATTGTTCCTGGTTTTAGAGAGAAAGCTTTCATTTTTATCCCCATTCAATGTGATGTTGTTAGTAGGTTTTGTATAAATTACTTTTATCAGATTGAGATATGGTCATTCTGCACCTATTTTCTTCAGTATTATTTTATCCTGAGTGGATGTTGGATTTTGTCAAAGGCCTTTTGAGCATATATGAAATGATTATGTGACTATTGTTCTTTATATATTTATGTGATGTATTATGTTCATTGATTTGTGCATGCTCGACCATCTTTGCATCACTGAGGTGAAGCCTACTCAATAATAATGCATATTATTTTTCCCATTGAGTGTTATTTTTGCTAAATCATTTTATTCTGTTTGAACTACCTTGTTGAGGATATTTGCATCTATATTCATTAAAGAGATTGGTCTATAGTTCTCTGTTTTGGTTGACTTTGCCTGGTTTTGATATTGGGGCAATGGTAGCTTCAAGGAATGACCTTGTGAACACTCCTTTTCTTTCAATTTAATTTAAAACCTCAGGAGCACTTGCATTACATTGTCTCTGGAGTATCTGTAGAGTTCATCAGTGAGCTTGCCCTAACATGGGCTTTTTTATGTGGTAGATTATTACTGCTTTGATTTTAGTGTCAGTTACTGGATTGTTTGGAGATTTTAATCTTGTTTCAGTTTTTAAAATTTATATGTATCTAGAAATCTATCCATTTTGTCTTAATTCTCTAATGTATTGGTGTACATGTTTTGGAAGTGGTTGTCAATGATGTTTTTATTTTGGCAGTGTCCATTGTAATTTCAACTTTTTCATATCTAATTACACTGATTTACTTTTCTCTTTTTTGTTAGCTTGGATAAGGATTTGTCTATTTTGTTGAATTTTTCAAAGAACCAACCTTAGATTAGTATTTTTTGTTTCAATTTCATTGATTTCTTCTTTGATTATTGTAATTTCCTTCCTTGTACTAGCATTGGGCTTGGCTTCTTTTTCTTTACTAGTCCCTGAGGTGCATCATTATGTTATTTATTTTGGCTCCTTCTGCTTTTCTTATGCAAGCATTCACAGCTGTAAAATCCCTCTAAGGACAGTTTTCATTATGTCCCATGAATTCTGGTATTTGTACTGGCATTATCATGGAGCTCTACAAACTTTCCTATTCCTTGATTTCTTCTGTAACCTAATGTTTCATTAATAATGTATGGTTTTAGGGCCAGGGATGTAGCTCAGTTGCACCATGACTGCCTTGCAAGTGCAAGATCCTGAAATTGGTCCTTGGTACAAAAAATAAGAGTATATGGTTTAGTTTCCTTATATTTGTATAATTTCTCTGTTTTATTGTAGCTTTGTACCTTCATTGCACTATAGTCTGATAATACTCATGGTTCAATTTCAATCATTCTACATTTACTTCAGGCTGATGTGTTAGCTAATAGGTGGTCTAGTTTGGAGAAAGTTCCAGGTGCTGTTGGAAAGAATGTGTATCCTGTTATTGTTGGGTGGAAAACTTTATAGATTATATATTAAGTTCATAGGTTCAAAGGTTTTATTCAATTCTGTTATTTCTGTTGATTTTTTGTCTAGTTGATTATTTGTGATAGTGGGGTCCTGAGGTTCCTCATTATAAATCTTTTTTTAAAATTAATTTATTGGTACATTTTATGGATACAATATAATGACACTCATCATTGGAAATTTGTACCTTTACATATCTTGATTCTTATTCTTACCCCATTGCCCTGCACTCCATCAACTCGTCCACTGTTCTCTATTTCCAAAACTTTTGATTCCATTTTCTCATTTTTCATGATAATTTAATTCCCTTCTTTGCTTGCCCCTATGCCTCTCACTTCCCCTTCCCCTTTTCCCCCTTTCTTCCTATTTCACATTATCTATTATACATCTGGATCATTATTTAAACATTCAGTTTCTCACACGACAGAAACTATTCAGTATTTGCACATGGGTGTCCTATTTATTTCACTTAAGAGTATGATCTCAATGTGCACCCATTTAGCTTTAAATGACTCTAATTTCTCATTTTTATGGCTGAGTAGTACTTCATTTTATTATTTTTTAAATCCCACATTTTCTTGATCCAGTCTCAAGTTGATGGGCAATTGGGCTATTTTCATGTGCTGCTATGAAAATGGGTGCACATATATCACTATGGAATGATTCTTTTAATTCCTTGGGGAAGATACCTAGCAGGGGAAAAGGTTGGGCAAATGGGACCTATACTCCTAGTTCTTGAGGTATCTCCATACTGATTTTCACAGTGGTTGCACCAGTCTACACTACCACCAACAGTGGAGAAGAATTTCTATTTCTGCATAGTCCAACTAACATTTGTCATTGGTTGATTACATGATAGCAGCCATTCTTTCTGGAGTAGGGTGAAATTTCAGTATTGTTTTCGCTTGCATCTCTGAAATGACCAGTGATGTTGAACATTTTTTCATATTTTTATTTGCTATTTCTACTCCTTTGTCTGAGAAATGGCTGTTCATTTCAGATGCCCATTTTTGGATTGGGTCTTTAAATTTAGGAGGTCTAATTTTTTAAAGTTCTTTATTATATTCTATATAGTAGACCTTTGCCTGAGGAACAGCTGGTAAAACTTTTTCCACATGATGGATTGTCTCTTCATGCTGTTGGAGGTTTCCCTTGCTGTGCAAAAGCTTTTTAATAAGAAGATATTACACTTGTTGATTCTTTGTGCTAGTTCACATGGGACTGAAGTTTTCTTCATAAAATCATTTTTCTCTCCAATCAGTTTCTCATCAATTGATGTAGTAGCATTTCAGTTATAAATTTTAATGCATTCTAATTATTTTGTTATGTGCTCTTTTTTGTTTTGTCCATCTTATGCCATTATCTTTTTAGTTTATATTCCATTATAGTTAATATAATTGTTTGAATTGAGAAATCACATCATTGCAAGCATTGCAGCATAGTTTTTCATAGTTTTTCTCATTCACATTTAATTTTACTCTTTTCCATTATATTTTTATGTGTTTTCCTTTTCTAAAACAGAAGAGTTTTTAAAAGTACAGTACTTTTAAAAAATAGGTTTTCATTTTTATATATTTTTACACTTTTGAATGAAAAACTGGACTGCTGCAAATACTACTCTAAACATACTAAATAAAAAATTAATTCTCATGGCAGAAGTAGACATCTGAGATGATGTTCAGGGATGGTTATAGGCCTACTGTAAATCAGAGACTGAAAAAATGGTTTAATGATCTGATAATTGACAATTTTTGGAGATGACATTTTAGCCTGATATTTATCACTAGCCAAAAGGCAGTACACAGACATTTTGAACTCTATTTACTAATGGAGATGTGCTTCTAATATATAATGTAATCTTGAGTATAATTCTTTCATAGTTTGTGTAAGCTTGAAACCATGGTTTCTTTGTTTTTGCCATTGTTGTTACTGTTGTTTGTTCTTTTAGCTACAAATATACATAAACTCCCTACACTGTCCAGAACATAAAAATAGGTAGTCTTTATTTATTTGAACACTCTCAGATGTATTTCTGTGCTTTCTTTTTCTCATTGATGTTATTGGTACATTTTAAGTATGCAGTACATTGACATATAACATTGGGATCTTGTACCTTTACATGACAGATCTTGGTTCTCATTTTATCCTCATAACCCTGCCTTCACTTCAAACCCTCCTACCTCTTTTATTCACAAAGACTTTGTTTCCATTTTTTCCTTTTCTAATATTTTCCCTTACTTCCTTTCCCCTCCCCTACCCACTTCCCCTACACCTACCTTTAGCCCTTTTCTTCCTATTTCACATTGTCAGTTATACAAATTGGATCTTAATCACACTTTTAGATTTTCACACCAGAGAAACTACTCAGTATTTACAAATGTAAACACAATGCTTCCAAGTTTTAGATATTACAAACTGTGCTGCTATAAACATGGGTGTGCATTTATCACTGTGGTATAATTCTTTTAGAAAGATTCATAGCAGAGGGATAGAGTTGGTCAAGTGGAATCTCTAGTCCTAGTTCTTTGAGGTATCTCCATATTGATTTCCACAGTGATTGTACCAGTCTCCACTCCCACCAACAAAGGAGAAAGTTTCTTTTCTTTCCACAAACCTGCCAACATTTTTTATTCCTTGATTTCTTGACAGCAGCTATTCTTTCAGGGGTGAGGTGGAATCTCAGTATTGTTTTCATCTGCATCTCTCAAACAACCAGTGATATTGAACAATTTTGCATATATTTACTTGCTGCTTTTACTTCTCTGTCTGAGAAATGTCTGATCATTTCAGATGTTCCTTTTTGAATCTGGTCTCTACATTTGAGGGACCTGATTTTTTTGAGTTCTTTATATATTCTATATAATAGACCTTTGTCTGAGGAGCAGCAGATAAAATTATTTCCCCACATTGTAGTAGTCTCTTATCTCTGCTGGTGGTTTCTTTTGCAGTGCAGAAGCTTTTTAATAAAATGAGATTCAAGTTGTTGATTCTTTCTGTTAGTTCCCGTGATATTCAGGATTTGTTTATAAAGTCTTTTCCTATGCCAATGTCTTCAAGAGTTCTGCCTAACTTATCTTCCAGCAACTTTAGTGTTTCTGTTTTAATATTTAGAATTTTAGTCCACTTGGATTTTAATTTACTGCACGGTGAAAGATAAGGGTCTAGTTTTAATCTTGGACAGGTTGAGATCCAGTTTATCCAACACCATTTATTAAAGAGGCTATCTTTCCTCCAGTGGGGATGGTCAGCTCCTTTGTCAATAATAATACAGCTGAGTACATCCGGTGTTCTTTCTGTATATTCCAATCTATTCCGCTGATCCTCAGAATGTTTTCTTTGCCATTAACATGCTGTTTCTATCACAGTGGCTTTGTACTATAGTTTCAAGTTGGGGATTGTGATACTTCCTGCATTGTCTCTGTTGCCTAGAATTGCTTTTGGTATTCTAGGTCTCTTACAGTTCCAAATGAATTTTTAAGTTATTTTCTCTGTGTAATATACTGTTGGAATTCAATTCGTGATTGCATTGATTCTGTATGGCAGTTTTGGAACTATGGTCATTTTCATTATGTTGATTTTTTTCCTACCCAGGAGCAAGGGATGTCATTCCATCTTATATCCTGTTCTCTCCCTTTTTTCAGAATGTTGCAGTTTACAATATAGAGGTCTTTTGCTTCCTTCATTAATTTGTTTCCTAGATATTTCATTTTGGGGGATGATATTGTGAAAGGAATTGTTTCCCTAATTTCTCTCTCAGTGAGTCTGTTATTTATTTACAAGAAGGCTATTGATTTCTGAGTGTTAGCCTTTGATGCACCTAATATGTTGAAAGTGTCAATTAAGTCTAAAAGCCATTTGGCAGTTTTTTGGGTCTTCTATGTAGAGTACCATTGTTAGCATATAATGACAGTTTAACTTCTTCCATTCCTATCGCTATTTCTTTAGTTTCTTTCTCTTGTTTAATTGATGTAGCTTAAGTTTCCAGAACTATATTGAAGAGGAGTGGTGATAGTGAGCATCCTTGCTTTTTCCTGATTTTAGCATGAAGGTTTTCAAATTTTGGTCATTTAATATGATATTGTCTGTTGGTTTTTCATAGATAGCCTTTATCAAGTTGAGATAAAGACCATCTATTCCAGTTTTCTGCAGGGCTTTTTTTTTAAATCATAAATGGGTGTTGAATTTTGTCAAATGCTTTTCTGCATCTATTGAGATGATCATATGGTTTCTGTCCTTGCCTCTGTCAATATAGTGTATTGCATTTGTTATTGATTTATGTATGTTGAAACATCCTTGCATCCCTGAAATAAATCCGAGTTTTTCAGGGTGTGTGATCTTCTTGATGACATTCTGTATTATTTGCAAGTATCTTTTTGAGGATTTTTGCATATACGTGCATTAAGGAGATTGGCATGTAGTTATCTTTTTTTTTTTTTGTTGGGTCTTTCCCTGATTTTTGAATCAAAGTAACACTTGCTTCCAGGAATGGATTTGGAAGTATTGCTTCCCTTTCAATTTCCTTGAAAAGTTTAAAGAGTATTGGCAGTAGTTCTTGTCTAAATGTCTTGTGGAATTCAGCAGTGAAGCCATCAGGACCTGGGATTTTCTTCATTTTTGAACTTTTAATTACATTTTCAATTTAACTGATTATAATTGGGGTATTTAGAATTTTTTTATCTTCTTCACTCAACTTTGGTAATTCCTAAGTATCAAGAAATCTGTCCATTTCTGCTGTGTTTTCCATTTTATTAGAGTACAGTTTCTTAAAGTAGGTATTAATGATCCCCTGGATTTATGCCAGATCTTTTCTGACATCTCTTTTTTCATTCCTAACTGCATGGATCTGAACCTTTTCTTTCCTTTTTTTGACAAGGTTGGCTAAATGTCTATCGATTTTATTTATTCTTTCAAAAAACCAACTATTGGATTAATATTGTTTTGTATTGTTCTCTTAGTTTCCATTGTATTAATTTCTGCTCTTATCTTTATAATTTCCTCCCTTTTATGAGCCTTGGGTTTTTCTTGCTCTTCATTTTCTAGGAGCCTAAGATTCATCATTAGGCTGTTTATTTGAGCTCGCTCTGTTTTCCTAGTGTGGGCATTCAGTGCTATGAATTTTCCACCTAGAACTGCTTTCATTGTGTTCTATAGATTCCTGTATGCTGTAATGGCATTATCATTTATTTGTAGAAAATGACTGATTTCTTCTTTAATTTCTTCTGTGACCCACTGATTGTTCAAAGAGAGTGTTGTTCAATTTCCATGTGTTTGTGAAGTTCTTTACAGTTTCTTATGCTATTGATCTCCAGCTTAATTGCTCTATGATCTGATAATTTACATGGGATAGTTTCTATTATGTTCCCGAGTTCATCTATTTCTTTTTCTTTTTCTTTTCTTTTCTTTTCTTTTTCTTTTCTTTTTTTTTTTTTTTTAGGATTGAACTCGGGTCCTTGCTCTTGCAAGGCAGGCCACAGAACCTCTGAGCTAAATCCCCTGCCCGCTCATTTATTTCTTTGTTTCTTTCTGTTTGAGAGTCTCTAACCATGTAGTTCATTATCCTCACCATCTCTGTAGTTGTATATGAAATTATTTCTGTTTTTAATTTTTTTAGGTCCTGATTGATCTGTTTTGTTAATTCCTGTGCTATGAGTTCAAGGTGTCCTAGTGGTTGGTTGTCAGATTTTACACATTGTTTCCCTTACAATTTGCTGTTGGTGAACTGGAAGTATTTATTTGCGCCTTGCTTAAATGTTTTCTCATTTTTATTTTCACTGTTGGGGTGTCCTTGGTTTAATTCCTGGGTTAGAATTTTGATCTTCCTGATGTAGCTGCTCTTTAGGTTTTGAGTCTCTAATGATTCAGAGACATTCTCATTTTTATAATATTAAGAAGGACAACACATTAAATAAATCACAACCCCTTTGCCTAATTGATACAATCAGCAAGACAATAGCATGAAGCACAGCTTAGAAATTGACAATTTCTGGTAGTTATTAATCTAACTGCTTTAACTATTTGAATTAAATCAAAACCAAGGACCAGCCCAAAATATGTTTATAGTGAATGCACTCTTTAATATAGCAACTTTGCCCTTCAGGATGGGGACTTAGAAGGAGTTGGGAGGAGACAAAGGGTTACATGAAAGAATAGGGAAAGGTTTCATGTGAATCCAGAGGACACAGGATGATCACACCAACTCTAGGATATTCTGGAAGACAGGATGGAAAGACAGAGTGCAAGAACAAAGACAAGAATAGAAAACTTAACAGTAATAGGGAAACTATAAATTGTACTCACTTTCCTTTGAAACTAATGACAATCAAACAAAGGAAAAAGACAGAAGAAAAGAAAAAGAAGAAATCCAAATGAGGGCAGGAACAGTAACAAAAAGGGAGATGAAGAATAAGGTGGGGAATCAGGTGACTGGTCAAAAGAAGAAAGAAATAAGGATTTGCAGAATGGGAAAATATAAAAATTTTTAAATAAAAATTAAAAATTAAAAACAAGAGGAAAAGAAAGAAAAATTTGCAGGGCTTCTTTCAGGGTATATCTCTGTTGTCACAATAGACAATGTGGGAAGCAATGTGCAGAACTAAGTCAATTAGTCTCAGCTAGCCAATGGCAAACCCCTGAGATCCAGGCTGAATTCTGGCTGCAAGACCCAAGTTGAGCTCCCTGACTGCCTGCAGGCTTAAACTCTGCAAGGTTCTACTGTGGGTTTCAGCTGCCCTTTCCCCAAAGATAGTCCAAGTTCTGATGGAAGGTGGTGATCCCTCCAACTTACCAACTTAGGGAGGTCTGATGTGACTTTATTGCAGTTTTTCACTTCTGTTCTATCTTTGTGGGGCAGTACAATGGCCTTTATAACCACCTGTGACTCAGCAGTGTAGATCCAGATACCAGTACAACCAGGAAGCTGGAAAGCACAGGGGTTGGGTGGGGGAGGAATGCTGCAGAGGTGCCAGCAGAGTTGGACAGTCCTACCCAGTCTGCTATGATGAGGGGCCAGGGTGCTGGAGGATGGGGGAAACAGTGAGCTCCCCTTGCAACTGGGCAGTCCTCACCAGCCTGGACTGATGAAGGCTAAGGGTACTGGAGGTGGGGGAGCAGTGAACTCCCTGTGCAGCTGGGCATTCCTCACTGCTCTGCTTCGATCTATGGTTTAGTTTTTGAATGAAAAAAACTATAAAATTTTCAATCAACAGTTCAGAGATCATAATGGTCAGTATCAGGTCTGAGAAAGACCACACAGGAGTATGCATGGTGACAAAAGAAGAGGCTTAATAGAAAGCAATGAAAAACAGTAACTTTTAAAGGCTTAGTAGGGAAGGATGAGTTTCTCAAAAAATAATGGGAAAAAATGACAACAGAGAGATTGAGACCATAAAAATCACAGAAATTTAGAAGCCAATTTATAGAAACTTTTTTCTGAGGATAGGCAAGAGTGAGAAATGCTCTCAAGAAGTCAAACAAGCCAGGTGTGGTGGCACACACCTGTGATCCAGTACTTGGGAGGCTGAGAAAGGAGGATCACTGTGAGTTTGAGACCAGCCTGGACTACACAGTGAGTTCCAGGTCAGTCTCAACTACATAGAGAGACCCTGCCTCAAAAAAAAAAAAGTCAAACAAGATGAGCACTGAGAATCCATCACATTTACCAATGAAAAAGTAGATGACAAAGAGCAAGTTTAATTTAATTGTATGTATGTAAGAATTTAGAGGGGCTAAGAGGATGGGAAGTGGAACATGTGAGTATGGGTAACACTTTCATAGCACTTTGATGTGAACAGGTAGTGAAAGATATATGGTAGCTGGACTAGAAATTTTTTCCTTTGATTCTACCCACAATCCAATGAGTTAGGTACTGACAATTTTCCCCAATATATAGATGAAACTCAAAATGCTTAAAAACTTTCCCAAGGGTAAATATATAGTAAATACGAAGATTTTTAGGCTAAGTCTTTTTGTACAGATCTTTCTTTTGTAGTAGCTATCCTCAGTTAAACTAAGCTGGAAATCTTTCAAGGAAGAAAGTGCAAAGGTAGTTATAACAAAATGAACAACACATTCTCTGATTCTTTAGATTATTAGATACGCAGCAAGTGGTCTACAGCAATACAAGTGCTACCTACTTTCTGTAGTTGTGTAAATATTGCTCAGATATCAAGATAAAATATCAAAGTTATTGGCACTGTTAATTTTGGTAGAGTAATAAAATGCACACATTGCCTTAGGTTGTGAACAACACCAAGATGCATTATTCCTTGAAGTGAATATTGGTCTTATCTCAAATAAATATTTACACCATAGTTCAATATATTGAGTGCCTGCTTTCAACAAAAATAAATATCTATTTAACGTCTGCAACTAGGTCCTCATCATTGCTTCTGAAACTTCCCTGTAACTCCAACGAAGTCTGGAGATTTATAATATTCAGGATCCTTATACTTCCTCTATTGTCCACTTATAAACAATAAAGCTATGTGATATGATTGCTTCTAGCAGAGTTGTAATTGCTCCACAAACAGTTCCTTAAGCTCTCAGAAGCCCTAATGAGAAAAGATGGATGAGCAAAAATTGTGAGTGGCTGGTGTTTTCTTTAGGACAAGTGTCATAGTTATTTTTCTCATTGCTGAGACAGAATACCCAATAAACACAAGTTAAAGGAGGAAAGGTGCACTTTACTTCAAAGTATGTAGATATTTCAGTCCATAATTGGCTGGCTCTAAGGCAGGGTAGAATGGCAGAGTGACTTCACAAAGGAGAAACATTTCATGGCATTTCAAGCAGCAAGCTGTGAAGCAACAGGAAGCCAAACAAGTCTCCTTTTCCCTTTTATCTCATGCAGGTTAATAAGACTTTTGGGTGGTGCCACCCATAACTAGGGTTGGTCTTCCATTATCAATGAACAGAACTATGCTGAAACCATCTAGTTATGACACACCATTAATCCCAATATCACACACCCTAGATCATTCACTTCCCAAATGTCCCATCTATGAGTGCATGAGGCTTTCTAGGGACATCTAGATACAAGCCATAACATTAAATTAAAAGGTACTGTACTTGGGAAATTTCATTTAAGTATAAGAATTCAAATCTATGTCCATAGCTATTGTGTAAAGCTTCTGTAGTTTAAATATCTAATTATGTGGATAACTATCTTTTACAAATAAAACGCTAGATTATTTTGAATTTATCCATATATCCTCTGAGATTTGACTTTTTTATTTTTCTAGTGTAGAATAATTTTTGATATATAATAATTGGAACTCCTGTAACTGATTGTTTTCATATGGACTAAGTCTAGATGTGCCCAGTCCTAGAATATATTTTGTTTGGATTTTTCTATACAAAGTGCACTGACAAATCACTATGCACAAAGTCTACACACATCACTGAGGTTTAGATAATGCCATTTTAGTTACATTAACTATAAAGTTTTATCCTTTGGAACAGACCTCACTAGCATTGAAAAAAAAAACAGAAAAAATTCTAATCTAACCCACAAGTTGAAAATAGAACCTTTTAGGGGATTAACTCTCAAGGTTAGATTACAGATTCACTATATCCAACATTAGTGAAAAATATTGTTTGAATATTATGAATAGGTAATTTCTAAACTGTGTAAAGAATATTGAGACATAGGAGTGTACAGAAAAGTCTAATATAGAATTTGAAAATAATATAAAATAGGCTCTACAGGGAAAGGTTAAAGGGATTAAAGTTACACTTAGCAAAAAGAAGGCATAAAATTATGATCTTAAAGTATGTAAGAGAGTGATATGATGAGACTGATAAGGAGTTTTCTGCTTGCCAGTAGAAATCTGATATGAGAAAACTGTATTAATTTGAACCACAATAATTATGTTTGGAGAGTAGTTAGGCCCAAAATAGATTTGAGAGTGACACAAGCACAATACATAATATCGTGATATTTTTGCATTGTCTATTTATGTGTTTAATTATTGACCTTCCAATATCATTTCTGTATCAATTAGTAGACATTTCAGTTGCAAATTATTTATAT
>NW_022900951.1:74847815-74858821 GCF_012274545.1 Fukomys damarensis
ATATATATATAAATTTATGTATTGGAATAAAAATAAAGACCCTTAACTTTTGCATTAGTCTACAACCTATTTCATGTGAGATTTGAGAAAGTCAAGTAACATGTCTTTTTGGTTTCTTACATGTAATCTCAAGATAATAATACTAGTAGGGATATGTGTTTTGTTTCCTTTTCTTTTCTATTCTTTTGTTTGAGACAGGGTTTCACCATGTAGTTCAGGCTGGCCTTGAACTCCCAATGATCCTCTTGCCTCAGATTACAGGCATGCACCACCAAACCTGGTCTTGTAGGGTTATGTTGATAATTAAAGATAGAGTATATTTCAGATTCCATTAATGACTTAATTGTTCACCCCCTATATATTCAAACCCCTTACCTTTTGACTTTGCAAATTCTTTCACTAAAAATATATGTTTTTCCAACCTTTGACTTAATTTAGCCATATGGCTTACTTTACTCAGTGGCATGTTGTAGGAGGAAGTGTGACTGAAATATGTAAAACTCTTACACCATTCAGTTTGCTTTCTTGTTCCATTACCATTAACATAAAAAAATAATATTCCTTGTGTTCCCTGCTGGTTCCTAGAGAAAGATTAAAAACAAACAAACAAACAAAAAACAAAAATACAAAACAAAAACACTACAGCAGAAAAAAACACCTCATCTGGGCCTATCCTAAAACCATCTACACAAATTTCAGATCCATGAGCAAGACCATCTTGCTTAGAAAAACTGCCCAAAAGTGCTCAACCTCTTTCAATCAGTGTCTATTTATAGATTCATTTGAATACTGAATGTGATTTTAAGCCACTGATTTTTTAGAATGTTTTCAGATTGGATATTTGCGGGCAACAAATCTGAATGTCAGTGAGTTAACACAGTTTTTGGAACATGACTGTCCATTAACAAATTTTAGTTGGTCTTTCTTTTTATGAATAAAATGCAATTAACATTCTGTACAGTTTACCCTGCAATGTAGAACATACAGCTATTAGAAAACACCTGGGCAATTGATAGCTTTCCTTTGGTGTCACTGACATCACTACTGCAATAAGAAGTAAAATAAATCCTTCACAATGAATTCTTTTTCACTTTTGCATGTTGATTGCTATATTATTCCATTGCAGTGTAACTTCATCCTACTAATGCTAATATGAATTATGTATGTGCACTGAAAGGAAAATATATTCCATGACTATTAGTCTAATAAATTAGTTTGGCAACTCAGAGCCTCATCTTTTTATTAACTTCCCACTCATCACTTTATGTTTTTTGTATTTGGTAGTCAATGAAAGGGAAAAACTTAAAAAATGTTCACTTCCTGTTCCAAGAGACAGCTCAGGGAATGTATCTGAGTTTTATGTTGTAGTGTTAATATTACATGTGTGTTCAAGAATTTATCTTTAAAATTATGTTCACCATTAATTTTGTGTTACAGTTATCCAAGTCTGTCAATTTAAATTTATTGGGTTTAAAGTTTTCTTCAGTTAATTGCAATCATTTATTAAATTTCTCATCATATTCCATTAAAATCTATTTCTTTGTTCTTGTTCAATTATATTCAATGCAAGTAATTGGTACTGCTTTCTTAAAAATTCTTCACAAATCCTAATCAATAGCTGGCAATAATAATCTACAAAACATACTACTTTAGTAGTAACTGTCTGCATGCAAAATTTTGTATTTGGAGTAGGTGTATGAGAAGAGGTGGATAGTCGGTCATATAACAATGGATGGAGTGATGCCTTCTTTTCATAACATTTTACCTTCAAAAAGATACACTTAAAGTTGTAGCTTGATTCTTATTATATTATGTTATATGTATATAACATTATATACATGTTCTCTCCTCTTCCTAAGAGTCTTTGAGGAATACTTTGCAGTTATCTCTGATTCCCTACCTCCAATTAAAATCTCTTTGGTCCAGTTTCCATTTAATACTATTGGTAATATATGACTGGAAAAATTGACTAATGACTTCAAAATCAACCATTTCAATTTCAATTAATCATTGACCATTTTATAACTCAACATTGTTGAACACTCTCCACTTTAAGAAAGTATTTCATTGAATTATGTGATTATTATTCACTGTTTCTACTTTCTTGAGCAATTTTTTTTGTGCTCTTTGCTGTATTTTATACTTTCACTACTCCTCCAATGTTGGCATTTTCCAAAACTAAAATGTTTACCTCTCATTTCACACTACATGCTGTTCTTATATTTTTGTCTGTTTCTCCATGGCTTTCAATATTACCTGTATTGTAACAAATTCCAATAGTGGGAGTTTACTTTTCTATACAGTTTTCAATTTGTTAGTGAAACTTTATCCTTGACCATCTTGTGGACATCTCAAAGAAATTTATTAGTAACTAATCAGGGTTTTCTTTTGCTTGTATTTCTTGTGTTGTAATTGGCAACATTAGCCATTTATTGACCCAAGACAGATATCTGATAAGCTCTACATTTCCATTTGCATAATCTTAAAATTTTCAATTACCACTGATGCTTTCAAATAGTCCATAAATTTGTTCTCATACTCATTATTTTAGTCTAAACTTTTATTACTATACTCTGTATTATTTTAATTGTCTTCTCAGTTGTTTTGAAACATTTAGATATCAGGAAGGAGTGCAATTTTAAAAGCTATATCTAATTAGTTAATTTATGAAACTTAGTTGAAAAAATCAAGCAGCAAAAACGTTTGCAATTCTTTAAACTGATAAAATTTGTGTAAGTAAATTAATGTCATTGAAATAGCAGGAAAAGCATCCTTTACTTAAGAATAAATCTAATATAATATATGAGAAATCATTATATCTGAAACAGCAAAACATTTCTGAGAGACATTGAAAAAATTTGAATAAGTGGAAAAACATAAAATGTTTGTTTGAAATGCACAATAGTGCTATGATATCAATTCTAAAAGTGTTCTAAAGAGTAAATGTAATCCTAATCAAACCCTTGTGGAGTATGTGTGTATGTGTTAATTGATAAGCTAATTACACAATTTGTATGAAAACACAAAAGTATTGAATTAGCAATACAATCCTGAAGTCAGAAAACTAACAAGAGAACTTACACTACTGGTTTTAAAGACTACAAAACCTATAATAATTAAGGACTTATTGGTGGAAAAATTGACAAATGGGCTAATGGTATAGAAAAGGCAATCCAGAAATAGGCTCCTAACATAGTCATTTGATTTATAAGTAAAATTCCACTATAATTAAGTTAGACCATATACAAAATCTAATTGAGATGTGCCATAGAAATAAATGTGAAAGATGATAATATAACTCTTAAAACAGATGTTGAGAAACAATCTCCCATAGCCCAAATTAAGCCTGATGTCTCCTTTTATGAGTAATGTTTTAATGGAAAACAGGAAGCTCATTCATCTGTGTATTGTTTTTTATTGCTTTCACTCTACAGTGGCAGAATTGAATCATATGATAGAGATTATTATGTCTTGCAAACTTATATACTTGTTATCTGTCCAAATTATGTTCTAGAATACATAAGCATATCTCTATAACTATGGAATTGTATTTTTATTATATAAACAAAAAGGAAATTAGAGTTAAATGAAATTATGTAGGATTAAATAAATAAACTGACTCATGTGAAAAACTAAAAGTGTAAATATGAGCCAAATTGTATAATTGACAATGTGCAATAGGAAGAAAGGGGCTAAAGTTGTGGGGGAAGTGGGAATGGTAGGGAAAAGGAAATAAGGGAAAAGAAAAAATATGAGGAAAAAAATGGAAACAAAGTCTTTGTAAATAGGGAACAGTGGAGGGTTAAGGGAGGGCAGAGGTATGAGGAAAAAATGAGAACCAAGATATGTCATGTAAAGGTAAAAGATCTGAATGATAAATGTAACTGTATTGTATATTTAAAAAACTCCCAATAAACTCAATGAGAAAAAAAGAAATAAATTGAACTTCATTAATTAAATAACAACTGTTTTTGAAGACTTATATCCAGGATATAATAAAAAACACAAAGATCATTAAGAAAAAATAGATCCAGCTGAATGTGGAGGACCGGGTCAGTCATTCAGAGATTATGCCATCTCTCCTGCCCACATCCAGCTGAATGGTGAGGACCAGTTAGCCATGTGGTGGGCCTGTCCTTGTCCCAGCCTGCTTTCAGCAGGCCAGTGAGGACCAGTTAGCCAAGCATTGAGCCCTCCCTCACCCCTGCCCTCCCCTGGATCCAGCAGAATTTGGAGGACTGGGTCAACCATGCAGAGATCCCGCCTTGCTTCCGGCTGCATCCAGCAGACTGGTGAGGACTAGTCAGCCGCGGGGGAACCTCTGCAACATAAGCCCCCCATGCTTCTAGGCCTCTTGATTGTGCCAGTTCCTGGATTCATTCTTCAGAGGTACAAGTAGTCATAGAGGTCACTTTACTGAGCTCCTGAAGATAAAACAGAAGTTAAGAACTGCAATAAAGGCACATCAGACTTCCAGAGTTGGCAAATTGGAGGGATCACCACCTTCCATCAGAACTTTGACTATCTTCAGAGAAAGGGCAGAGGGAACCTGTAGTGGAACCTTGAAGAATTCCACCCTGCAGGAGTTCAAGGAGCTTAATTTGGGCCTTGCAACCTGAATTCAGCATGAATTTCAGGGGTATGCAATCAGCTAGCTGAGACAAAATGACTTAGTTCTGCACATTGCTGTGTACATTGTCTATTGTGACAGAGACATACCCTGAAAAAGGCTCTTCAAGTTATTTTTCTTCTTTCTTTTCCTCATTCCATTCTGCAAATTCTTTCTTTTTTCTGTCCTCTTTTTCCAACTCAGTTTTTTGCTCCCCCATATTATTCTTAATCTCCCTTTCTGTTCCTGTTCCTGCCCTAATTCAGATTTCTTCTTTTTTTGTTTTTTCTTCTTTATCTCTCTTCTTTTATTCTGTCTTTTTCCTTCACTCATGAGTCACTAGTTTCAAATGAAAGTAAATCCCTATTATCATTAAGTTGGTCTATTCTTGTTCTTATGCTTGCACTCTGTTTTTCTCTCTTGTCTGCAATAGTTTCCTGAAATTTGTGTGGTCATCCTTTCTTCTGGCTTTACTTGAAACCTTCTCCAATTCTTTTACCTGTCTATTCCTCTCCTCCTAACTTTGCCTAAGCCCCTATCCTAAAAGGTAAAGTTGTAAGTTGCTATATTGAAGAGTTTATTCACTATACACTTATCTTGGCTGCTCCTTGATTTTGATTTAATTCATATGGTTTAAATGTGATACCTTAATAGCTACCACCAATGGTCAATTCTTAAACTGTGCTTGATGCTATTGTGTTGCTGATTATATCAATAGGACTAAAGGGTAGTGATTGATTTAATGAGTTGTCCTTTCTGATACTATGAAAATGAGGGTTTCTATGAGTCATTAGAGACTCAAATGCTAACAAAGAACAAAGCTATGAGGAAGAAAAAGTAACAACCCAAAAATTAAACCAAGGATAACACAACAACAAACATAAAAATGAGAAAACACTTAAGAAAGACACAAAGATAGATTTCCAGTTCACCAAACTCTAGGGGAAATGAGGTTGAAAAGTCTGACAATCAACTAGCAGAACACCCTGAACTCATAGCACAGGAAGTAATAAAACAGAATAATCAGGCTGTAGGAAAAAACAGTAATAATTTCACAGTATCTAAAGAGATGGTTAGCACAATGAAAGACATTATTAGAGACTATAGAACAGAAACTGACAAAAAAAATAGATGAAATCAGGACAATGAAAAAAGCCATGAAGCCCCAGCATAAGAAAGAAATGGAAACCATGAATGCCCAACATAGAAAAGAAATAGAATCATGAAACAGATTCAAACAGATATCCAGGAGATTAAAAAACTGTATTAACAGATTTCACAGCAGGATAAATGAATATGAAGATATAACTTCAGATATAGAAGATAGAATTGCAGTCAGTGACCATGAAAAGAGAGCTCCCGGGCCAGGGATTTAGCTCAGTGGTTCGGTGGCCTGCCTTGCAAGCACAAGGACCAGAGTTCAATCCCTGGTACAAAACAAGAGAGAGAGAGAGAGAGAGAGAGAGAGAGAGAGAGAGGAGAGGTCCCTTTTAAACAGTAAGGGATCATGAGGAATTGATCCAATAACTCCTAGATGATGCAAAAAAGAATAACATAAGAATGATAGGAAACCATGAGATAGCAGGAGAAAATACAAATGACTTAAAAAAGCTTTTTACAGAATTAATGACAGAAAACTTTCCAGAGGGGAACAATTTGACATACAGATAACTGAGTCATATAGGACTCCAGCTAGCCATGATAAAAAAATATCTATACCTAGACACATAATAATCAAGAACCCAGAAACCCAGCAGAAGAACAAAATACTACAAGCAATAAGAGAAAAGAAACAAATCACATGCAAAGGGAAGCCCATTAGAATCACAGCAAACTTTTCAACACAAACACTCAGGTAAAGGAGAGTCTAGAGTGAGGTATTTCAAGTCCTAAAAGAGAACAACCTCCAACCTAGGCTGATGTATCCTGCAAAACTCCCTTTCAAAATGGGTGGGGAAATGAGATACTTCCATGCCAAAGAACACCTGAGAAACTTCATGAATACCAAAACTACATTACAAGCAATTCTAAACAATATCCTAGAAAAAGACAATGAAGGTCACAACACCATGAGGCCCAACAGAGCAAATCAATTAGGAAAGGCGAGAAACCAAATGGAGAGGGGAAAAATTGAAAAGAGCCAGTAGGACAATAACATGACAAAGATAAGCCAGGGCATATTAGTTATAACCATTAATGTCAATGGCCTCAATTCACTAATCAAGACAGACTGTCAGGATGGATTAAGAAGCAAAATCCAACAATATGTTGTATACAAGATACACACCTAGTACATCCACATAGACTGAAAGTGGAAGGAGGGAAAACAGTTCTCCATGAGACAGGAATCCAGAAAAAAGCAGGGGTAGCTATCTTATTCACAGACAAAGTAAATTTCAAACCAAAACTGATTAAGAGAGACAAGGAAGGCACCTATATCCTTGTAAAGGGTACTATTCAAGAGGAAGAGATGACAATCATAAATATATATGCACCAAATGTTAATGCCCCAACTGTATAAAACAAATATTAATAAAATGAAAAACCAAATAAGCACTAATACAATTGAAACAGGAGACATAAATTACCCACTATCACAAATGGACAGATCATCTAGGCAAAAAATGAACAACAAAATACTAGAACTGAACCAAGCTTTTGAACATATGGACTTAATAGATGTCTATAGAGTGCTTGACCTCAGAAAATCAGAATATATATTCTTTTCAGCTTCACATGGGCCATTCTCCAAAATAGACCAGATATTAACTCACAGAACAGGTTTATATACATGCAAAGTAATCAAAGTTATCCCATGTATAGTATCAGATCCTAGTGCAATTAAGCTGGAGATCAATAGTATAGGAAACCCAAAGAACTTCACAAACACATGGAAATTTAACAACACACTGCTGAACAATCAATGGGTTGCAGAGGAAATTAAAGTAATTAAACAGTTTTTAAAATTAAATTATAATGATAATACAACATACAGAAATATATGGGACACAATGAAAGCAGTTCTACATGGAAAATTCATAGCAGTGAATGCCTACACTAGAAAAACAGAGCAAGATCAAATAAAAAACTTCATGATGAATCTTAGATGCCTAGAAAAATAAAATCAAGAAAAACCTAAAGCTCATACGAGAGAGGAAATTATAAAGATTAGAGAAGAAATCAATGCAATTTAAACTAAGAAAATGATAAAAAATCAATGAATGGAAAAGTTGATTTTTTTGAAAGAATAAATAAAATCGATAAACCCTTAGCAAACCTTGTCAAAATAGAAAAAGAAATGGCTCAGATCCATGCCATTAGGAATGAAAAGGGTTAAATCCCTACTGATCTAGCAGAAATCCAGAGGATCATCAACACCTTCTTTGAGAAACTGTACTCCAATAAAATGGAAAACACAGAAGACATGGACAGATTTCTTGATACTTATGAATTACTAAAGTTGAACAAAGAAAATAAAAAAATATAAACACCCAAATTACAATCAGTGAAATTGAAAAGGTAATTAAAAGTTTACCAATGAAGAAAATCCTAGGTCCCGATGGATTTGCTACTGAATTTTACAAGACATTTAGAGAAGAACTACTGCCACTACTCTTTAAACTTTTCAATGAAATTGAAAGGGAAGCAATACTTCCAAATTCATTCCTGGAAGGAAGTGCTACTTTGATTCCCAAACCAGAGAAAGACCCAACTAAAAAATAGAGCTACAAGCCAATTTTCTTAATGCACATAGGTGCAAAAATCCTTAATAAAATATTGACAAATAGAATACAGAGAGTCATCAAGAAGATCATACACCCTGACCCAGTCAGTTTTACTCCAGGGATGCAAAGATGTTTCAACATACATAAATCAATAAATGTGATACACTATATTAACAGAGTCAAGGACAAAAAACATATGATCATCTCAATATATGCAGAAAAATCATTCAAAAATTCAATACCCTTTCACGATAAAATCCTTATAGAAAATTGGAATGGATGGTCTTTATCTCTACTTCATAAAGGCTATCTATGAAAAAACAACAGTCAACATCATATTAAATGGCCAAAAACTGAAAACCTTCAGGTTAAAATTAGGTGCAAGACAAGGATGCCCACTCTCATGACTCCTGTTCAATATAGTTTGGGAAACACTAGCAGCAGTGATTACACAAGAGAAAGAAATTAAAGCAATAAAGATAGGCAAGGAAGAATTTAAACTGTCATTATTTGCTGACAATATGATACTCTACATTGAAGATTTAAAAAATTCCACCAAAAGACTTCTAGACTTAATTGACTCTTTCAGCAGAATAGCTGGATACAAGATTAACAATCAAAAATCAATAGCCTTCTTGTACACAAATAACAGACTCACAGAGAGAGAAATTGGGGAAACAATTCCTTTCACAATAGCATCCCAAAGATTGAAGTATGTAGGAACCAGTCTAGCAAAAGAAGCAAAAGAACTCTACACTGAAAACTACCACACTCAGAAAAATGTCATGGAAGAGGATATAAGAAAATGGAAAGCTATCCCCTGCTCCTGGGTAGGAAGGAGCAATACAGTGAAAATGACCATAGTACCAAAATTACTATATAGATTCAAAGAAATTCTAATTGAAATTATAACAGTATATTTCAGAGAACTATAGAAAATAATCTGAACATTCATTTGGAACCAGAAGAGAGCTATAATACTAAAAGCCATTCTTGGCAACAGAGACATGGCAGCTGGTATAAAAATCCCCAATTGGAAACTATACTACAAAGTCACTACGATATAAACAGCATGGTACTAGCAAGGAAACAGACATGAGGATCAATGGAATAGATTGGAAGATACAGAAACAAGTCCAGATGTACTCAGCTATCTCATCTTTGACAAAGGTACTAACTATTCTCACTGGAGGAAATACAGCCTTTTTAATAAACAGTGTTGGAAAACCTGGATATCAACCTGCCAAGGATTAAAACTAGACCCTTATGTTTTGCCATGCACTAAACTAAAATCCAAGTGGATAAAGGTCTAAATATTAAAAAAAGAAACAAAATTTGCTGGAAGATAAGTTATGTAGAACTCTTGAAGACATTGGCGTGGCAAAAGACTTTATGAACAAATCCTCAGCACAGGAACTAGCACAATGAATCAATAACTGGGATCTCATCTTATTAGAAAGCTTCTTCACTGCAAAAGAAACCACCAACAGCGCTAAGAGACAACCTACAATGTGGGAAAAAATTTTACCAGCTGCTCCTCAGACAAAGGGCTATTATCTAGAATAAATAAAGAACTCAAAAAAATCAGGTCTCCCAGATATAAAGACCAGATTCAAAAATAGGCATCTGAAATGAACAGACATTTCTCAGACAAAGAAGTAAAAGCAGCAAATAAATATATGAAAAAATTTTCCACATCACTGGTCATTAAAGAGTTGCAGATGAAAGCAATATTGAGATTTCACCTCACCCCAGAAAGAATGGCTGCTATTAAGAAATCACACAATAACAAGTGTTGGCAGGGTTGTGGGGAGAAAGGAACCCTTCTTTACTGTTGCTGGGAGTGCAGACTAGAGCAACTTCTGTGGAAATCAATATGGAAATACCTCAACTAACTAAGGTTATTGGTTCCATTTGACCCAGCTATCTATCCCTCTGCTGTGTATCTTTCCAAAAGAATTAAAAGAATTATACCACAGTGATATATGCATACCCATGATTTTAGCAGCACAGTTTGTAATAGCTAAAACTTGGAAACAGTTCCAATTGCCCACTAGTTGGAGACTGGATAAAGAATATCTGTTTTTTCTATAAAATGGAATACTACTCAGCCATATAGAATGAGAAACTACAGTCATTCATAGGAAAATTGATGTATATTGAGGCCATACTCTTAAGTGAAATAAATAAGTCACACGTGTGTAAATACTGAATAGTTTCTCTTATGTGAAAAACTAAAAGTGCAAATAAGATCCAAATAGTATAATTGACAATGTGAAGTAGGTAAAAAAGGGCTAAAGTTTAGGGTAAGTGGGAAGGGTAGAGGAAAGGAAATATGGAAAAAGAAAAAAAATATGAGCAAATGAAACAATGGAAGGAAAGATTTATAAGTAAGGAAGGGTGGTGGGGGTGAAGTGAGGGCAGGGGTATGGGGAAAAAATGAGAATCAAGACCTGTCATGTAAATATACAAGATCCCAATGATAAATGTAACTTTACTGTATACCTAAAAGTACCAGTAAACTCAATGAGAAAAAAATTATAAAATAAGATTTCCAATTGTAAAGTAAGCTTAGGATTTGAATAGGCATATCTCCAAAGAAAACACACAAATGATTAATAATCATAGGTAATGATGCTTGAACATCGTTATTCATTAAGGAAATACAAACC
>NW_022900951.1:74858840-74919801 GCF_012274545.1 Fukomys damarensis
CTATAAATGAAAAAGATGGACAAAATCAAATGTAGGTAAATATATGAAGAAATTGGAAACCTCATATACTATTGCTGGGAATGTAAGCCAGTGCATTCTCCTTGTTTTATAAACAGTTTTATAGTTTCTTAAATGCTAAAAAATAGACTTAACATAGATCTAGAAATTTTACTCCATGTAATCCCAGGAGAATAATAAACATTCATCATACAAATATTTGAAAAAGAGTGATTGCAAATATTTGACAAGTGGCAACCATTCAGGTCTTTCAGTTGATGGATGGATATGAAATGTGGTGTACTTATAAAACAAGATGTATTTTACATTTATTTTTGATACATGAAAAACATAAATATTGCATATATTAATACTCTGTTATAATTCAATACATACATACATTGTATAGTGTGTAAATCAGCTTAAACATTTATCTTCTTAAACAATTATTTTTCTATGGTGAAAAAATTTTAAATCCTTTCTTTTAGCTTATAAATGGGATGTTATTCAGCCATAAAAGTGATAAATCTACTAATAGATACAATGATGTGGATGAACCTTGAGGAAATTATGCTAACTTAAGGAAGTCAGACACAAAACACTATATAGAGTGTGATTTTATAAATGAAATGTTCAGAGTAATCAAATCTATAGAGTAAAAGTAGTAGATATGTAGCTGCCAAGGTTGGATGAAGGGACACCAGTAGTGTGCTGTTGAGTATAGTGTTTCTTTTTGCAGTAGGGAAAATATTCTGAAACTATAAGGTGTTGACAATCGCAAAGCTTTATGAATATTCTCATAGCACTGAACTGTTTCCACTGAAATGGTGAGTGATATAGCATATCAATTACTGCTCAATTTTTAAAATTATCAAGAACATGTAATCAAACGCGCGCACACACACACACACACACACATATATAAAATACTGCAGTACAACTCCATTCATTAATTAAACTAGATCAAACAGGCTTTGAAATATAATAAGTGTATTTATATATTCCAAAATGTACAAAAATACACAGTGAGCTATCACTACATACCCATGACACTGGATGGTATAAAATATATAACTCCAAATATTAGCAAGCATGTTGAATGATTGGAGCTTTCATATACTAGAGTTTGAGCTATAATTTATGCAGCCTTTCTAAAAAAATTAGTTGATATTGTTAGGCATTTTCTTAATATATGTTAAATACGTTACACAAACTTATATTAGTATAAGCTAAATATATACTTATAACCAAGAAATTCTACTTCCATTTATACAACCAAGAGAAATCAGTGCATATGTCCAAAAAAGGCAAAAAATAATGGTCATGATAGATTCATTCAGAATTATCAAACTAGAAAATCCCCAAATGTTATTCAGTAAGAGAATGGATAAAAATGTTCTAGTAACATCTTATATTTTGAAATACAGAAATGAAATTTGAAAAGAAAGGAAAAATATCTCCTGAAACTATACAACATGGATGAATCAGAGAAAAACTGTGCTTAATTAAAGAACCCAGACTCAAAAACATTGTACTGTATAATTACCTTTATATTAAGTATAAAAATAAAGAAAACTAATCTATAGTGATATATACCAATTATGATTGGCAGTGGCAAAGGGTTGGAAATTTAATAGAATGAGGCACTCACTTTAATTTGTCTAGAAAACTTGTTACCTTTTCCTTATTATTTTTTTTACAATTGTGTAACATTTAGTTTAGTACAAATGAATATCTTGCTCTAGATGAACAACAGTTGAAAGATGATGTCTGGATATTATTGTTCTTACAGTATCTCAGCCTTCAATCTTCCACTCTTTCAGTCTAAACAAAATAATTTTGCTTCTTCAAATTTTCATTTATTATTCTTAAAACCTTTCAGTGTCTCCCCAATGTGGAAAGCAGTGAGTTTTGTTTTCCACTCTATTTGCAGTTTGGAATAATCAGGAGCTTTAAAAAATTCTTATTCATAATAACTGAATAAATCAGAATGTTGGTAGTGTGCTTGCTGGGCAAAGGCTTTATTTAAATCTTAATTTACTCTGTTATGAACTAAGGGGAACTGCTGTTCAACTACTTATTGTATGAAATGGCTATATTTCTTTATGTGATTATGTTGCTTCTACTTGCCTTATCTTTTTGAGAGATCTTTCATATGAGAATAGTTTGTGTAATTTATTTGCAAAGATGCTACTTGTTTTGCTTGCCACTAAGGAGTTAGATTCTTAGTAGCCTCTTATAGTATCTGTCACTTACTATTGTAGTTATACCAGTTTAAGGATAGTCTTGCGTGTTATTTACATTTTAATTTTAGTGTTTAGTATACTTGCCTTATCTTTTTGAGAGATCTTTCATATGAGAATAGTTTGTGTAATTTATTTGCAAAGATGCTACTTGTTTTGCTTGCCACTAAGGAGTTAGATTCTTAGTAGCCTCTTATAGTATCTGTCACTTACTATTGTAGTTATACCAGTTTAAGGATAGTCTTGCGTGTTATTTACATTTTAATTTTAGTGTTTAGTATATAAACAATCTCAGTCATTTCAACAGAACATGACAATTTATCAAAATAACTCACTCATACATTAAGAAATATAAATGCAGACATCAACATGAGTAAATTTTGTTAAAGCAAAGTAAAATGAAAGAGAACATACATACAGAAAAATCTTTCAGAAATATACACAATATTATGAAAATTATACACAGCAAACAGTATTCTTGGTCAAAACAGAAAAATTAACAATGGTAACATTAAAAGTGTTATGGTGACATTCAAAGGAGATTCTTAGACCAAGCAGTTTCCCATGTGAAGGAAACTTATAGAAAGGTAATTCTGACAACTTGACACCACTTGGGCACAAATTCTAAGCATCAATTTTAAATAAAAAATTGTCAGTGTAAAAGTTGAAGGACAAAGATCAGGTATAGTTTCTTTTTACAATTTCACCATTTTCCCCACTGCAGCAGAAAGGGATGAGATAAGTGGGCAATCTATCAAAGATAAAAGCTCATTGCCTGTGCTTTTGCTCTACGTCCAGCATGTTAGGGTCATTTTTTTCTGATTTTTAGAATGATAGTAGTCATCACAGTCAATGTTGGCAAAAAGTAATCCTAATAGAGTTTGTGCAAGAGATGATTCTAATAAATATTTACCGTATCATTTGCTCATGTGGTAGGAAAAATCCAGAATAATTTTATGTATTCTAGTCCACCACTGATTTGTTAAGATAAAGAGCCAAGGCAATCTTTAACAGCTTCATTTTGCAGTATATACAGTCATTAAGTAGATTCAGTGATACCTCAATTCATGAACACTTTTGTTTGCAAACAATTTGGTTCACAAACAAGCATTTGGCAAAATTTTGTTTTTGTTTGCAAACTCTGCATTGGGTGACAGACAAGACTAGTGCCATTTTTCCCACACAAACATAATATAGCGATCTTTTCCAAAATCACAGTACAAATTAAGTTCATGAATCTAGCACCACTGTTCTTCCAAACCAAAACAAACAAATAAATAAATGTATTCCAGTAGTTTAAATTATTTGAAAATTCTTAATAAATGTGGAATTGCAAATTTTACCCACTTAGACCATGTAAAAAAATGCCTTTTGCTTTGTCACTGGCAGAGCTTTAAGAAAACTTGTGAAAAGATTTAGTATCTTATTTTGAAGCTCTAACACAAAATTGAAGGTGTAGGACAGTGAAGAGTACTACTGTTGCTGATGGCAAGACTAGAAATGTACCATATTTTTCTTCATGTCTTCATATTGAGTTTCAGGTTAAAAAAATTTTCTTTGGCATACTTTTTTCCAGCTGCTTCTCTTTCATTTCCCTCCTCATTGTTCCTGGGTATTGACTCTTGCTAATCTTTCTGAGACCTACCCTACATTACTCTGAGAAATAAAAAGATCAAGGTGAATTGTGTATTAATCTGTATTGCTTTCACACTCAATATTCCCACTTTTCAGTTTTATTTATTCCATAAAACCACTGTCCCATTTTGATAGGAGTCATATTGAGTGTGCTGGCTCGACCCAGAATATTATTTCCACAGCTCTCTGACAGGAATTCATATTGCAAAATCTCCCCTTGTCATTTTCAAAGCAACTTTGGTTGTATAGGGGTGAGGACTGTAAGCTTAGGGTGATTTTCTTCTCAGGAAAATTTACCACATGCATTTCATCCTATGGCCTCCCCATGAAGATTGGATCAGTACATACCTTGATACACCTCACTTTTATTTCAATATTTTTTTCTAATTTTTCCAGTGTCAATTCTTAGCCATTTTTAATGTTATTTAGTTTTCCATGCTTTTTAATTCAGTTATCAAATAAAGGCACTAAACACAATTCATATATTGAAATTTTCATTCTTAGTTTTAAAATGTTTAAATATTCTTTGGTCAAATGCTAAAAAAGAGTTTTGTGCTTTCTTATCACAATATCAAATGATAAAATAATTCCCTTGGTTTGTTATTTTGAGAGAATGTTTTATGAGAATATTATGTTTTTGAGCCCAAGCATTAACTTTTTTCTTGAATCTTGATAGTGCAATGTTGTATGGAATCTGTGGTACTTTGGGAGGTTCTGAGTACAATAGAACCTTGAATTATGAACTCAATTAATTTCTGAGGGATGATTGTAACTCAAGTGGGTCAATTGCCTTCAAGATCCTGCTCCTTTATAATTTTAGGCCAAAATTTCTTCCAGGCAGATCTGGTCCAGTATTTCTCAATTAAGCTTATGCAGGAGGAGATGTTGTAATGTTCCTTCCAGAACTCTTTATGGGTTAAATCTGTATCTGAGACCATAAGCATAAGCAGATGGCATTCAGATTGTAACTGAAGATTCTGGTCATAAGATAAAACTAAAATTCCAATCATAACCCAAGTTGTTTGTATATCAGGCCAGTCATAACTTGAGTGTCAACTCGAGTAATGTTGTAAACTGCAGAATGTTAAAAAAACAAAGAAGTGCATTTGTTATCTTTCCACAGTTTGCAAACTGGCAGTACTAATTTTATTTTTGCCTATAAATGGGTTATTATTATATCAATCTTGTAACTCTTAAGTCTTACCAGCATGGAAGGCAGTGTGTGTGAATATAATTAACCCAGAGGAAAAAATAATCCAGTGTTTTCTTCCAACTTTGCTGAAAATTTATTTTGTAATTTTAACTTATTTTCAGATTCTGATAATGCCAACTATCCTTATACCACTTCACAGAGAAGAGTACTTTCTTAAATGGAGAAAAGAAATACATGAAAATTCCTTAGAATATCAGATTGTATAAGTGAAGATTTTAAGAAATTTAGATGCGTCTGTCTTAGTTACTTTCCCATCTATGAACACATTACCTTATATCCACTTCTTAAAGGAGGAGGTGTTTATATGGCTCACAATTTCAATAGGATCAGTCAATAATCATCTGGCTCCAAGGAAGAAACCACATGGCTGAACTTCATGGTGGACTAAAACAGTTAACACCCTTTTGACAAGCAAGCAAAGGGATGAATCAGGGAGGGAGATACCCACTTCCACGTCAAGCTTTTAAAGAAGTGCCTTCAGTTAAGCCCCACCTCCAAATAGCAAACCATTCATAACACCCCGGTGGTCCAAGCATCTTCCAAAAGCAACCCCTCTGAACACACAAACCATATGGGGAACATTCTGTCCCTGGCCCTCAAAAGATTAATATCTTTCTCATTATGTATAACACATTTACTCCAAGTCACCAAAGTCTGGATAGTTCCAGAATTTCTCAAAAGTTCAAGTCCAAAGTTTCCTCTGAGACTCAAAGCCAACTTAGCTGTGATCTCCTGTAAAACTAAAAAGAAAATTAAAGCACTGCTGACATACAATGGTTCAGGGTAAACATTCTTATTCCTGAACAAAGAAACAAGGGGATAGAAAGCATTAATACAAAATCAGTACTGAAACTAAGCAAGGCAAATATTGAATTTTGTAGCTACATGTCTAGCACCGAGGGCAAGTTGTGATAAGATGTGAACTCCAAGCCCCATTCCTACAACATTTCCAGTTGCGATTTGCATGGCATCTCTCTTGGGGTGGCTTTGCACAGTATCTTTAACTTTCCTCAGGAAACAATCTAGGATCCTGGTATCTGCAACTTTCTAGGGCCTTTACAGCACTTTCAGCTTCACTCTCACAGCTTCATACTTCTTTCACAGGTGCACACTGTCTGGTCTCCCAGCCCTTCCTTTGAAGTCAGAGTAGAATCCTACCTGACCCTACATCTCTTGATTTTGCATGCTGAAATACTTGCACCATATGGGTGACACCAAGGTCTGCCACCAGTTCAAGCAGTAGCCATGTTATCTTTGGTCATGACTACAGAGGTAGCCTTGGTGGCTCAGCACTGAAAAATGAATATCAAGAATCCCATGGCCCAGATTGTTTTCCTGGAGTAAGAGGATCAGGGGTTCTCTTCTCAAATAAAAGCTCTATAGTTTTGCACCACTGAAACTGCAATGAGTGGACTTGTGTAGATTTCTGAGATGCCCTCAAAGCATTACCTATTGTCCTGGTATAAAGTATGGTTCAGATATTTATTTTACATTTATTTTACTGGCCTTTGAAGGATTTTTACTTCTTTCAATGCTAAGCATTTTGGCACTCTCCTTTGACACGGTTTTGTAGGCACTTCCTTTGCGATAAAATTGTAATCTTTTAAAATCACTTAACTCTGCCATTTCCTCCTCATTCTCATAGTGGATCTCACTAAAACTACTAAGCAATATACACAATGTAGCCTAAACCTTGGGCTGTCTTGAAATTTCTTCCACAAGATTAATGACTTTCCTACTCTTAATCTCAGTGTCCTGAAAAATCTCAAGGCATGGGCAAAATATAGACACATTTTCTGCCAGGCTTCAGTAAAACTGCAAGTGTTTTCCTGGACTTTACTGTCTACATCGGTATAAGCATCCTGGTATTTTGCTCTCCAAACAGAATCTTCCATGAATCTTTGTTTACTCTGAAAATAGTATTCTATGGTGGCTGTGGCCAGCATCTCTATACGTTTCCAAACTTCTCCCATAAGCCTGTTTCAGACTTCTGAACCACATGGCCAGGTATAATCATGAAAATGAATCTGTCTCCCTAGTATAAAAAATCATCTTTATTAATATCCCACCACTGGGCACAATATCCAACACTCACATATTCAATAAGAAGTTTATTTTGGCTCAGCGTTTCCATAGTTTCAGCCCATAGTTGGCCAGTTCCAAAGCACATACTACAAAGCAGAGTGACATGCTGGAAAAAAAGGAGCTATATCTATGCTGCTCAGGAAGAAGAGAGTAAAAGAGGAGCAGGGAAGAACATACACCATTCCAGAGCACACCCCCACTCACCCACCTCTAAGCAGGCCGCACTCCTGACATCAAGGCAGATATAAGGCATGTATGATCCCACCTATGGGTCTTTTGGGGAGACATTCTTGATCTAAGCATAATAGACACTTTTTATTATTTTTAATATTGGCATACATGAAAAGAAAAAAATTGGTAGAGAAGTTGTTTAGATAATATCTCTTCTTCAAATAAAGCATTCCAAGATATCAATTGCATGAAATATGACTTGAATTAGTATGATCTTTGCCTATCACTTACAGATGTTTAAATAATATAACTTACCTTTCATTTCAACTTCAGCAACAATGCTAAATCATCAAAAGGTATATATCAGATAAAATACCAATGTGCACATAGATTCTTATGCTATCAATAAAACGGATAAAAGATTCTGAATTTTATGTGAGAATTCAAAGTCATGTGATTATGTTCATTTAGTCCTGGTAAGAATGCATGATATTTTTCAGGCATTTATTTTACATTTGTAAAATAAAACGCCAGTAGCCTTGCGAAGATTTCATTATCCTCTAACTTGTGAATGACCCTAAAAATATTTCTTATTTAAAAATTACAGCTGTGGGTTAAGCTAGCCTTTCTCTAATGTTTTCCAGATCCAGGGAAAGCTCTTCTTTACCAATACAGACCTTTTTGTAAAAAGGTAATGTCATAACATTTAGATAGATATAATTTACACTGTAATATAAGCTAAGAGAAAACAGCATACTGAAAGATATCTATGTTGTCATATTGAAATTATTTTTCAAATATTTTACATACAGCAGGGCTATATGATTTGAGGTACCCTATTTTATATGCTATAGAATGACAACATTAAACATATATACTATGTCTCTAAACAGAAGAAAGATAAATGTAGATAAATTAAATTTGGGTGCCTTTCTCTACTAAAAGTAAGTTTATTTACAATTTGATACTCATTTATGTCAGTTTCAACATACCTATAGCATTTTCATTTAAATTATTTTAAAATAGGCATAAAGAAACTTTCCTGTTAAATATAAAACTGCAAAACTAGGCTCTGTGAATTTACACTTTGTAAGAGATGTTAATTAGAAGTGAAAGTCAAAACAATGCAGTTCAATGAAGCTCTGGAAGAAAACATAGAAATCACAAATCAGGTAGGCCTTGTGGAGAGGACAATGAATTTGCCACTTCAGGCTTTCTCTTTTCTTACTTTTACAATTTTTTTAAGTAGTTTATACAAAAGTATTTCTCATTAAAAAACTTGATACTTTTTAAATTGTTGGATGACAGTTTCCTTGTTTTAACTGAGCATCACAAACTATGAGGTAGATTTGTAAATATTTGTGATTAGAAGCTATTCCATATCCTAAAAATATGCTTTGTAGGAGATAATGATTATTGGTATGTTGCTATACAAAATGTTTTTGTCTTTGGTTATGTTGTTTATCATACACATAAACTTGCTAGGTTTCATGAAATCAAACAGAACAAAGCCAGCATGAAGAATGGTCTGATTCAACACATCATACATAGAAATTATTTGTTTCAGAGTTGTCTGGTGCACTATATATGATAGAAATTTTCTAGACTGTTACCATGATTTAAAGTATATTTAAAATTTCAAAATATTCTTGAAAACAATGAGTCCTAAATTCAGGTTTCACTTATTCTTTTTTTGGTCCCAGGGATGGAAATCGGGACCTTGCACTTGTGAGGCAGGTAGTGGCACCACTTAGTTAAATCCCTGACCCAGGTTTCACTTATTCTTAGTGATAGAGTATACATTCTTACATTTTGTGTTATCATCTTTTAAGTATTATTAACTAACAAAAATTGTATCTTGTGTGTGCAATAAAATCATAGCAATTATTTTCCCTAGGGCTAAATAAAATTGAGGACTCCAGTCAAACTAAGGTGTTATTCTGATTTAAATCTACAATGTCCTCCAAAGGTTTTATGCTTGGAAGGGGGCTGAGTCAAAGTGTCTAGGGATTTACCTTGAGTTTCAGAAAAATGTCTTGAACTTGGATTTTCAACAATGCTGGATCTGTTAAGATGTTGGCCACTTTAAGGTATGCAGGTGTGAAGGCCCCACTCAGAAGTGCACCCACACACCAGTGGCTCAGCAGCACAGACCCCAGCAAGAAGCCCACCCATGCAAGAGCAGCCCAGGTGCACAGGCCCCAGACAGGGCCCTACCCAGAAACCAGTGGTCTGGATGTGCAGGCCCCACCCAAAGGCCTACCTGGAAAACAGCTGTGCAGATGCAAAGACACCAATGGGAGTGATGCCCAGATAGCATCAATAGGTGCACAGGAACCAGCCAGAAGCCCACTAAGATAACAGCCGAATGCAGAGCTCCAGAAGGCCATCATTCTGAACCTAGGAATTGGCACAGTGGTGAGCAGCAGGGAGAAGGCCTCTCTGAGGCTTGCTGAGAATTGAAGTCCACTGGGAGAGCAAAGAGTCACCTCAATAACAGCAAAGCAGGCTTCATTGGTAGAAAAGAGAACAACCTAAGCAATATCAAAACCAGAATTCCAGATCACCAAAGGCAAACCCAAAAGACATTGAAATAGAACAAAACTCAACCACCTGGACTCCGTGAACTAGCAATGAAAGAGGATCTGGAAATAAAAAATCTCAGAAATAATTTCTCAGATAACAACAGAGATTGTGTCCAGACAAGACATGATTAATAAATCTAGAGTGGACACAGATAAAAGATAAGGGATCTAGGAAACATGAAGAAATCCCAACATAGGAAACAAATCCATAAAGCAGATAGAAAACAATTTCCAGGAGACTAAAAAGTCCTTTGAAAGTTTATGCAGCAGAATGAGCCAATGTAAGCACAGAATATCAGATATAGAAAACAGGATTGTGATTAGTAAAGAGGAAGAAGAAGATTTCTTGAATATAGCAAGGTAATATCAAAAATCCATTCAGCAACTTCTAGATGATGCAAAGAAGAATAACATAAGACTGTTTGGAGTAATTAAGAAATAGTTTTATATATTTGCAGAAGTAATGGCAGAAAACTTCCCAAGCAGGGGAAAAGAATTTTATATACAGACAAGTGAGGCATATAGGAATCTAACTAGCCAGGATCAAAAAAATAAAATCTGCATCTAGACATACTAGTCAAGATTCCCTTGGTCCAACAGAACAAAATTCTACAAGCAGTTAGAGAAAAGAAGCAAATCACATACAAAGAAAAGCCCATCAAAATCACCACAGACTTCTCAACACAAACCCACAAGGCAAGAAGAGCTTAGAGTGAAGTATTTCAAGCCCTAAAAGAAAATGACCTCCAACCCAGATTGATGAACTATATTTCAGAATTGATAGTGAAATAAGATACTTTCATGACAAAGATAACCTGAGGAACTTTTTGAATACCAAACCAGCATTCCAAAAGTTTTTGAACCACATTCTAGGAAAGCACAATGAGGGTCACAACCCCAGAAAGCCCAGCAGAATGAATTCATAAGACAAAGCAAGATATTAAATACAAAGGGGGAAAATCCAGCAACAGGAAAAGGTCATGACAAGGATGTTAATACATACCAGTTACAACCATCAATGAATGAGAAATTAGAGATATGTATAGCTAAACAAATGTACATTGAGGTGATACTCTTAAGTGAAATAAATAGGAAAGAAATGTGTAAATACTGAATAGTTTACCTGATGTGAGAAACTGAAAGTGTAAACAAGGATGAAAATGTAGAATAGATAATATGAAATATGACAAAAAGGTCCAAAGGGGAAGGTGTAGGGGAAAGGAAAGAAGAGAAAGGAATAAATATAAGAAAAGGAAAAAACAGAAACCAAGTTTTTGTAAATAGGGAGCAGTGGGGTGGTTGAAGAGAGGACAGAGAAATGGGGAAAAATATAAGAACCAAGATATATCATGTAATGGCACAAATTTCCAGTAATGAATGTCTGAATGTCATCATATTGTATACCTATAATGTACTGATAAACTTAATGAATAAGAAAAAAAAAGACTTGCCATTTCTTAGAAATGGACTAAATACATTTTTCATATTGAGATGGAAGTAAGCCTTTTTTATTCATTAAATTGATTGGTACATTTTAGATATACATTATGATCATATTCATCACTGAAAATTTGTACCTGTAAGTGATATATCTTGGTTCTGTTTTTTACCCACTCTCTTCCCTCCCTTCTACCCTTCTACCCCTCCAGCCCTCTATTTACAAAAGCTTTGCTTAAGTTTTTTCCTTCTTTTCTCATTTTTAAAAATTAATTAATTTTATTGGTACATTTAAAGTATGCAATGTAATGACATTCATCATTGGAAATTTGCACTTTTACATAACCCAATTTGCTTCTTATTTTTTCCCCATTTCCCTGCCCTCCCTTCCACCCCTGCACTCCTCCTTATCTACAAAGACTTTGTTTCCATTTTTTCTTTTTGTCATGTTAATTCCATTCCCTTCTTTATTTTCCTCTACTGCTCTCCCTTCTCCTTCGTATCTTTTCTTCTTATTTCACATTATCTATTTTACCTTTAAGTCCTTATTTACACTTTTGGTTTCTCACACTAGAGAACCTATTTGGCATTTAAACATATTCATCCTATTTATTTCACTTAAGAGTATCACCTCAATGTGCATCCATTTAGCTATAAATGTCTCTGAAAAAAGAGATTGAAGAAGATAACAGAAAATGGAAAGAGTCTCTTGCTCCCAGGTAGGAAGAAACAACATAGTGAAAATGGCCATACTTCCCAAACCGATGTATAGATTCAATGCAATTCCAGTTTAAATCCCAGGAGCATATTTCACAGACCTTGAGAAAACAATCCAAAAATTCATTTGGAGCAAGAATAGACTTAGAATAGCAAAAGCAATTATTTTCTCATGTATTTTCTGCTTTCCCCTGCTCCCCATCCTAGTCCTCCTTTAAACATTTTCTACCTATTTTACAATATATATTATACATTTTGTTTCCTCATTTACATTTTCAGTTTCTCACATCACAGAAAAAAAAAAATCAGTATTTGCACATGTGTGTCCTATTTATAAAATAAGCTTTTTTGAGACCTGGGTTGGAATGTCATGATTTGTATCTAAAATGTGTCCTAAAAATTCAATATTGGAGATAAGGTCAGGTCACAGCAAATGTGTCACTGGAGTGTGGAAAGGTTTATTCTCATCCCCAAATCCACTCTTTCTCTACTTTGTGGCTGCCATGAGCTGAGCCTCTTCCCTCTACCATGTACTTCCATCATAACCTTTGCACCTTGGAGCCATATTACCGTGGACTGAATCCACCAAAATCGTGAACTAAATTAACTATCTCCTCCTTTAAGATGGGAGTGTCAGAAGTCTGTTCCCAGTGATGGAAAAGCTGATTCATACAGCAAAATTAAACAGTTTATGCGCAATACTGAAAAAATTTAAGACCCTCATTGGAAGCTGAACAATTCTGACTATTAAAATAAATATATTTCTTGGGCCAGGGATTTAGCTCAGTGATTCTGTTGCCTGCCTTGCAAGCACAAGGACCCGAGTTCAATCCCTGGTACCAATAAATGAATGAATGAATGAATATATATATATATATATTTCCTTTTGCATATTTTGTCAATTTTTCAATCCTTTACTTATAGGAAAGTGGTCTTTTATCATCTACATTTTTGGAAGTGCTAATATTAGCACAAAATTTGATTTAAAATTTTGAACCATATCTTAATACTGCACTTATAATGGAAGTATCTCTAACAATGTGGTCTAACTTTAGAAATATGTAGAGGGGATGCATTTACTATGTATTTGTTTTATTTTTAAAAATAGTTTTCATTCCTATTACCAACTCTTTTTCTTGTTTTTGTATTCCAGATCATTTTTTCCATTGAGCTCTAACTAATATAAGGAAGATATATTGCAAAACTATAGAATAGTTTCATCAAATGTTTTCTATAATCTACATATGTATATTCTAAAATATTTCCCCCCAGAAGTTTCCTTGTAGTGTTCTGATTTTTTTAAAACATAGATTAGTTTACTTGGTCTAGACCTTCATGTAAATAGTATTATATTACATGAATTCTGTGTCTCATTTCTTTTGATAAACATAGCATTTTTTACATGTCTCTATGTTGTTCCATGCACCAATAATTAATTTATTTTGCTTTGGGGTAAAGTTCCATTGTGTATAGATATCACGTTTACTTTGTTTGCTTATTGATGGACATTTAGGTTGTTTTAAAATTTGTCTATTTTGATTAAATCTACAATGAATTTTTATATAAGCCTTTATGTATTCTGTTTTCATTTCTCTTAAATAAACTTAGACTGAAACTATTGAATCATAAAGATGTTGTCAAAGATACCATTTGTGCTGCTATTACAAAATGTCACATACTGGATAATTTATACACAATAGAAATTTATTTCTCAGAGCTTTAGAGGGTCAGTAGTCCAAAATCAGTGCATATCTATATATGATACCTAGTGTGAGCTTTAAAATAGCACCTTGATGCAGGATAGATGGGCAAAATGGGATAAAATTCCCTTTGGCCATCATTTTGTTGTTCTCTGGTCCTGCTCATGAGAATTCAGCCCATTTAATCACCTCCTAAAGGCCCTACCTCTCAATAACATCACATTTAATACAATGGAAATTAAATTTCAATATATAGATTTGCAAGGAGTCATTCAGACAATATGAGAGGCCTTATGCTCAAGGTTAAAAGAATGTTAAACTTTTCTTAGTGATTTAATCTTTTATTCATCCTTCAGCAATGTTTGAGAATGCAGTTGTTCTACAGTCTTGTCAACATTTGAAATTGTCAATCTTTGAAAGACTGGTCATTTTGGTGAGTATATAGTGATATCTTGTAATGTTTTAAATTTGCATTTATTAGTAACTAATGATATTAAATACCTTTTCACATATTGGCCATTTGGATTTTTTTTTTGTTATGTGTGTGTTCAAAATTTTAGCTTGCTTATTTCATTAGTTTGTTTTTTAAAAATTCAAAAAGTCTATTTATAAACTAGATTTGAGCCCTGTGTTAGACTCCAAGTCTATGATTTAAGTATTCACTTTTGTTTTGAACACAAGTTCTCCCTATGTACTTCATTCCTGCCTACCTTGAAATCACTATGTAGCCAAGTTGTCTTTGAATTCATGGTGATCCACCTGCCTCAGGCTTCAGAGTGTTGGGATTATGTCACCCTGTCCTTCTTTAAATATTATTTTCTTATTGGTGTTAGGGTTTATATCTATATAATTCCACAAAGCCTCGTGATCTCATAGATGGGGCTTTTAGGAGGTGAATGGAACATGAGTGTTTGATCCTGGATCATCAGCATGTGATACTAAATCGGTCTACCTATGTATTTATAGTTTGGATTTGACTGAATGATAGATTTACTGAAGAGGGAATACACACTTTGGTTTGGTTGATAACAACCAATAGGATTATAGCCTGGACAGAATGAAAAGGGAAAGAAGAATGTAATCTTGCTGCTTCCTGCTTACCCGTCATTGCCTTTTCTCCACTGATGACTGTCTGCAATACCTCCTTGCCCTGGAGTCAGCTGACTGTGAACTGAAACCTATACAAATTGAGCCAAAATAAACCTTTTCACCTTTAAGTTGTGGGTGTTGGATAAGTAACTAAGAGAATTGGCAGTTTTTGATGAAAGTCTAATTTTGATTAAATTCAATTCTTTCTTTTGTTTTTTTTAACATTTTCTGTATACTATAAAAAGAAATTTTTGTCTACCACACCACTGTGAAGAGATTCTCATATGTTTAGATCTAGTTGATCTGTAATCTAGTTTTAAGTTTATCTTTATGATCTGTCAAAATATTATTTGTGTACTATATAAAGTATTTGCTGTGTATCATTGGTTTCATATAGACGTTGAGTTATTCAAGCATCATTTATTGAAAGACCTTCTTTTATCCAAGGAACTGCTTTCATACCATTGTAAAACATCAATAGACTACACAAGAATTGATCTAATCCAGTCTATATTCTCTTCCACTGATGTATTTGTCTGCATATAACCTACTATAGCACTGTCCATGTAGCTGTAAGTGTATAGTAATCCTTGATACAAGATGATGTAAATCCTCAATTTTGTCTTTTTGCAGAATTGGTGCAGCTACTTTGGTATATATATATATATATATATATGTGTGTGTGTGTGTGTGTGTGTGTGTGTGTGTGTGTGTATAGTGGTATCTTTCAATGTTTTTAATTTGCATGGATTAGTAACTAATGATACTAAACACCTCTTCAAGTATTTATTGGCCATTTGGATATCTTTCTTTGTTATGTGTTTGTTCAAAATTTTGCTCACTTATTTCATTCCATTATTTTATTTAGGCCTACAAATAATATAAGTATACACAATTATATATATATGTGTGTGTGTGTGTGTGTGTGTGTGTGTGTGTGTGTGTATAGTGGTATCTTTCAATGTTTTTAATTTGCATGGATTAGTAACTAATGATACTAAACACCTCTTCAAGTATTTATTGGCCATTTGGATATCTTTCTTTGTTATGTGTTTGTTCAAAATTTTGCTCACTTATTTCATTCCATTATTTTATTTAGGCCTACAAATAATATAAGTATACACAATTATATAATATATAAAGATATTAATATAAATATATAAAATATGTATATTTATATATTTTGGGTTTTTAAAAGCCTGCTGTAATTTTAAGTAAGATTATATTGAAAGTATAGAAGAATTTTGGGAGAAGAGATACCTTAACATTTTCAGGTATTCTAATCCATAAACACCACATAACTTCCATTATTTAGTTCCCCTCTAGTGTCTTTCAACAATGTTTTGTTTTGTTTTTTTAGTTGTTGTTGTTAGTGGGTTTTTTTTGGGGGGGGTAATATGGATTGAATTTAGGACCGTGCATTGTGCTACAGAGCTAAAACCCCAGCCCATGTATCTTTTAACATAGAGATCTTGCACATATTTGAATGAGTTCATGTCTAAGTATTGTATTTTATAGATCCCATTGCAAATATTATTACGTTTTAGTCTAATTTTTAATTGTTGCAAGTTTATAAATATGATTGCTTGCTAAATATCATCTTGTATTACGTGATCTTGCAGAATTTGTCTCTAGGCGTCTTTCTGTATATTTCTTGGAATATGCTTTGGAGAAAATTATGTGACCTGCAAATAAAAGCAGTTTAAGTGTTCAAGTTTATTTTATTTTTGGTCTTTAATTTTCTCTGGTTTTTTTTTTCATTTGGTAGTAAAATGTTGATGAGAAATGTTGAACGACTTTTAGATCCTGTTTCAGATTTTAAATAAATATTCAATCTTTTAACATGAAGTTTACCAAGTGGTATATTTTTGTATATGCCTTTTATAATACTGAGAAACCTTTTCCATTCCAAGTTTCTTAAATGTTTTTATTCTGAATCTAACTCGAATTTTCTTCTGAATCTACTGAGATGGTCTTGGGTTTTTTTATTCTATTGTGTTGAAATGCATTTTCCTACACAACTGAATTATTGAGATAAACTTACTGGGTCATAATGTTTTATCCTTTTCATATCTTTCGATATTTACTTTGTAAACTCTGTTATTGATAGTTTCTGTCTGTATTCATGAGAAAAATTACTTTGTTATTTTCTTTTAATATCTTTGCCTGACTAGCAATAGGATAGTTGTGGTCCCTTAAAATGAATTGAAATGTGTGCTGTATTTTCTAAAAGAAACTATATGCTATAATTTCTTATTTAAATACTTAATATAGTTTACCAATAATTCATATTAAATCATTTAAATGTTTAAATATTCATTAGAAATAGAGCTAGAGTATCTGGAAAATGTTTTTGTTCAGGTAGGAATGGTGATGCATGCCTATAATCCTCAGCACTCTCTGAGACTGAGACAGGAGAATTGCAAGTTTGAATCCAGCCTGGCAATTTTAGCATCTTGGTGAGAATCTGTCAAAAAACTAACAAAAGGTCTGGGCATGTAGCTCAGTATGAAATTCCTGAATTCAGTTCCTAGTACCTCCAGAAACAAACAAACAAGTAAAAATTTTGGCTTATTTTGGAGTTTCTGTCATTCAATAAATTGCCCATTTCATCAAATTGTCAAATTTATTGTCATCAAGCTGTTCATAATATGTACTCATGTCTTCATATAATTTGTAGGATTTGTTAAAATGTTCTATTTGGCTTTATATTCATAATCTGTGGGGGTGTTTTCTTTTTGCTCTTTATTTTGCCAAATGTTTATCAATTTTATTGAGCTTTTTGTACAAACACATTTTGGCTTTGATTTATTCTGTTGTGTGCTCCATTTCTATTTTCTTCAATTCAGTTCTATCTGGACAAATTCTTACCCCTATATGTTTGAGGTTTACTTTCCTCTTTATTTTACCTTATTCAAGCTTACATAATTGATTTTAGAACTTAATTATTTTTTTCTAGTTTTTTTAATTAAGTTATTTTTTTACACTTTAGGTATACAATACAATTACATTCATCATTGGGATCTTTTGCCTTTATATGATGTATCTTGATTCTTATTTTTCCCCATTCCCCTGCCTCTCTTCCACCCCTCCACCCTTCCCTATTTACAAAGACTTTGACGTTAATCATTTTATATAATTAAATTTTAATGCTTTCAATCCCTTTCTTGACCTTGCTTCTGTGGCATTTGAGAATATTTTATTTCTGTACTTTTGTTATCATGCCTTTCAAAATATGTTCTGATTTCTCCCAATATTTCTTCTAATCAAAAACTTATTTAAAGATACATCATTTAATTTGTAAATATTTGGGACATTTTATATACTTTTGTTACTGATTTATATTGCTATTTGAATTCCACTGTAGTTAAATCTATATTTCATAAATTTAACCATATTGTTTGTTGAGAATTATGTTAAAGAAAGGAATATTGTCTAGGGTAGTGTATTTTGCATGTGCACCTGAATACAATGTGTGTGCATCACTGTTGTGTATTATCTTGATGTGTTTGTGTTGTTATAGCAAATCACAATAAACCAAGAGGCTTATAAATAGCAAACACTTATTTCTCATAGTTCTCAATGTTGGGAAATCCATGGCCCAAACACTGGAAGATCCAGTATATGGTGAGGGACTGCATTTTTAGAAACAATGTCTTTATATCCTCTGATGGTAGTAGAAAGAGCTCACTGTCTCTGTGGGATCCTTTGTGTTAATTTTGGTTGCTAATGTCATTGAAATCATGTATATGGATATTGTCTATGTGTTTTAGCAATTATTGAGGAAGAAATGTTAAAATTCCACAACATAGTTATAGATTTGTTTATGTTTTCCTACCATTCTTTCCATTTTCAATTTTTATGTGTTCCTGATGTGTTGTCATTTTTTAAAATATGAAATGTTTCCTGTTTTCCTCTAGTAATATTTGCGCCCTGTGGATGATTTCCTCTCTAATGTTTTCATAACCATTATAACTTTGTTATTACTGGGGTTTGCATGATAAAATTACATTCTTTATTTCTTATCTCGCATTTTAGGCTACTCATTATTTTCTCAGCTTTGAGTTTCCAGCTGCTGTCTTTCATCTTTTTTAGTTTTCTATAAGGTAAATCAGCTTCATTATTAGAAAAATATATCTTCATTTTAGGGCATTACTTCACTGGATTGCAACTGCTAAATCAATAATTTTTTTTAAGTTTAAAGACACGAGTAATAGTACTCTGGCTTATATTTTTCTAATGAGAAATCAGTTCTTATTTTTGTTCTTGTGTATTTAATGTATCATTTTATCCATGTATATGATTTAAAGAATTTATTATCATATCCCTTAATGTTGCTTTCTTTGTGCTTAATATACTTGAAGTTATTCAGAATCTTAGACATCTGGATTTAGATATTTCCCAAAAATTTTGAAAAAAATGTGTCCATTATTTATTCAAACATTTTTCCTGACCCAATTTCTATCTTCTCATTTTGGGAAATCATGCATGTGTATTTGAATGCTTGACATTGTCACTTCAGTTCCTGAGAATATATTTTTTCAGACTTTGTTTCTTTCCAAGATTTAAGTTGTATTCTAAGACCTAAGCCTCACTTCCACTCCCTGAAGTGTGAACAGCCGAAAAAGCCTCTACTATGCTGGGTCTTAAAACCCAGGGACACTCAGGGAGCTTGAAGGAGGAAAGAGAAACCCAGGAAGGAACACACCAGGTGAGATAGTAAACAGACCTTTATTAGTCTGGCCACTCCAGGAGCCAGGTAACTCAGAGAGGCAACTGCTCAGAGTCTGAGGTCCTTTTTATAGGGTTTTTCTAAACAAAAAAGTTCAAAAATAGGTCAGGGCATTCACAGAACTACCAGAGGACAATATTCCAAACACGGGGCTTATTTTATGCAGGAAATGTTCTATGGTCACCTCTTGTCATACCATTTGGCCCTGAGGGGGCTGTTAACCAAGTTAGCAATTAGCATATGAAGAAGCACAGTCTCTGGCCTATTAGCATGGAGTCACTTTAGCTCATTCAAATCTTACAGTATAGTTTTGTTGCCCAGTTTTTTAAAGTTTATTGGCTTTTGTTAGTGTTGCATCTGATATTACACACATGTATTAGTTTCTTATTTTTGTTTTATACTTCTGTGCATTTTATTTCTCAAGTTTACATTCGGATATTGTCACGAGCAGGAGTGTACACTAACTGGAGGAGGAGACAGTAGTATTTGCCAACTAGATTTTTATATATTTTATATATATGTCACACATTACACATGTTAATTCATACCCTCCAGTTGCCACTCCCTGTACCTGCACAAGTCCGAGGAGCGTGACTTTGTTTCACTTTTTCTGGTGATTGCGGTTTTCAATCCGGTTGCCTCCTCCTCCATCCAGGGGTCCACACCAGGCAGGCGTCCAATGTCTCCACCAAGGTCTTGTCTGAGATCTCATCTGGCAGGTTGCCTTGGAGCTGGATCAGTCACCGAGTGGGACGAGCTGGTCTTCTGCACTCTCTCTTTTACACCATTCTAACTTGGGGTCTGTGGCACTGGTTTGGGTTTTATCACTTCACACATTTTGGGGCTGTTTGAGTAGATATTGGGGCTGCACACATCAGAGGGTTCCACACATTGAATTTAGATAACAAGGTTACACACATCATAGGGTGATCTGTTGTGTTAGATATCACTCTTACTCTTGGGGGGATTACATATCAGGTTTCCCACATTAAGTCATTTGTGGTGGGTTTCACTCTTCACTCTTGGGAGCACACTGACATTGTACTCTATTTGGGAGGCATTATGTTCTCTGCATCCTATACATTGACATGTGCTTTCCACAGTTGTCTGCTGAGGCATGGGTACTAATGGTGCTTTTAACCAAATTTATAGTGAGAATGGGGCAAAAATCAGAGTGGAAAAATTTGAAAAGTTACATGTTGGCTCAAACAAGCCATGTGTAAATTTGCCACCAAAGAAGGTGTGGCTGCTGAAGAGATTGGAGCTATTAAAAGGAAAGCAAGTACTTTTTACAAGAACAGCAGGAAATATACCTTAAAGGCATCTCAGGAATCAACAAGACTCCCCTCCATCACAGGCGTAACATTGCAAATTTCCAACCTTTAATTTGAAAAGAGAGCCCCTAGGCCTTCTGCTAAAGAAGAGACTTCTAATAAATTGGTTCTCTGGGATTCATTTCATGTGTTTAGCCATCTAGTCTCAGAGGATGCTGAAGCCATGATCTGAGGGATCCTGTTATCTGCACTGGTGGCAGACCCTTATGAAGCCCACATAATGCTGGTTGTATTGGCATGCAGAATGTAACATTTATAGGTTAAGGGGAGTTTTCCAACCAAATTTCAAAGGACATCCTGTGAGACAAGGCAAAGTGCCCTGAGGGGTAGTGTGTTAAATTGTGGGCATACAGGTGAAGGTGCAGTGGAATTCCATGGATATTAGAGATATCAGGAACATGGAATATCTTCTAAGGAATGCTGCAAGCTGCATGTACAGCCAGCCCAAAGCAAGGGCACATGGGCTGCAAACAGCAAGGCCACAGAGATGGGACTGCATAAGTCCTCTGGAATCATGTCTAACTAACATGTACTCTAGGTGCCACCCTTGGAGTTGCATGATCTAATGTGTGCCCTGCTGAGTTTTAGTCTTAATTTGGTTTGATTCTTTTCTATTCCTCTCTTCCTTTTTTCTTTTTTTTTTTTTTTTTGAATTTGAATAATTTTTTTAAAAATGTGAATGTTCACTATGCTATTACATGTTGGGATTATGTAATCTGTTTTTTATGTTTACAAAAGTTTTTAGGTAAAATTTTCTATTGACTCTAAGAAAAAGTCTGGAATTTAGACTTTTGAAAACATACCAAATCTGTTAAACCTTTCTGCATGATTTATTGCATTTTGTTGTACTCAAATAGTTTTACCATGTTAGGCAGAATTATTCATTTATTATTGTTTTTATTTGGAGGTTGAGTATGATTTAAGGAGGTAGGTTTGACAGCCAATTTGACAATAGATAGGTTGTGACAGTTAATTGTGATGCATAACTTGATTTGATTAATAAATGTCTAAGAGATTAGTGAAGCACAGTTCTTCATGTGTCTGGGTGGTCATGGAGATGCAAGCTGGGGTACTATATTTCATTCCTTGCTTATTTTTCTCTACCACTATTCCCCTATTATGTTTCCTGGCCACTATGAAATGAACAGGTTTGTTCTGCTGTACCCTTCCTCCATGGTTTTTTAAATAGGAACCAGCTGCACATGAACTATGTTGTAGAGGCACAGCGACCCTCAACAACTAGGCCACACACCAAGAGGTCCGACAGGAGATTTTATTAGGGAAGGCAGATTAGGGAGAGAGGGAAGACAGAGAGAAGAAGAGAGAGAAACAAATAAAGGAAGGTCCTTTTCTTGTTTTGGGGGTGGGCTATTGCTTATTTATGAGGAGTGGGCTACATTTAACTTATCACAGGCCAGGTTGACCTTATGTGTTTAGTCCTGCAGAAACAAGTTTAACCTCTCCAGCCCGCTGTGGCCATGGACGGGAGGGAAACTAAAGAAAAGTGCATGAGGTCATTTTAAGAGCCAAGAAGCACCAGGAGAATACAGACTGTGATGGCAGGATCAGGTCCCTAGCATATATCCCCAGTAGCACTAAACCAAATTGAAACTCTACTCCTTGAATTTGTAGGAGTAGAGTGTTGTGTTCCACAGCTGGAAAGATAGTGCAAAAATTACCATAAAAATACCAGTATTACATTCAAGAAATTCAACATTGTTAAAAAAAATTATCAAATATTGTATATTGAAATTTCTCTCTGAAAGTATTTAAGAACTTTATTTTAAAATTTTGGATCCATTCAAAAATCAGTTATCATGTTTGATAGATTATCTCTCTGGATTTATATTATTTAAAATAGTTATTTTGCCATTTTGTCTTCTATAAAAATGATATTTTAAAAGAGACCAGCCAATACATGTCAGATTGTGTCTTCATGATTCAAGTTAAAGATTATTTGGCAGAAAAAGTCCACAGATAGTGTTGCATATTTTCTATTTTTATCATATCATCAACATATATTCTCATTTCATTTCTTTATAATTGATTTAAGTTTGACCATCTGTTTAATCTTTATTATTCAAGAGTTCTCCACTTTAAAGTTTCTTTTCCTTTTGGTCAACAATGTATATAATCTGTGGAGTGATAATTTGAAATCATGTGGTTGTAGATTTTTTGAATATCCGTTGGCTTTAGTATACATTGATAATGACCACCTGAATCAACAATTATATTGGGAGTTTTAAAGTTGCTATTTTTCTATAATTTATTCTCTACTTACTATATGTAACTATTACGTAGTGAAAAAATCTCACATTAATTTCTTTTTTTTTTTCTTTTTTTTTTTTTGGTACCGGTGATTGAACTCGAGTCCTTGCACTTGCAAGGCAGGCCACCGAATCTCTGAGCTAAATCCCCGGCTGTAAAGCAAACACAGTATTGTCGCAAAGACTATTTGTTTTGTTCTTGTACCAGGAATCGAACTAGGGACCTTACACTTGCAAAGCAGGTGGCAGAACCACTGAGCTAAATTCCAGGGCCTACATTAATTTTATCTTAGCAACATTTTAAAAAACTAACCGATAGAGTTCTCTGCTAGATAAAATAGCCCTAACCTCAAATCCTAAATCGCTCTTCCCTGAAGATAATAAAATACTCCAGGGAAACAAAGACCCAACTTTCCCAACCACAAATCTCTCACACTTCTAGTTCTTCCCACAGGGAAATTTCAGCTTATCAGTGGATTTAAACTTCGCATCTGGCTCCAGTCAAACATCTACCTCTAGTATGATGTTCCCCCATGACCCCTTGCCCATATAAAACCTTACCCAGCCATCCCCTCCCTGTTGCTCTCACCATTGTCAGAGATAGCTCAGGACCTACACACTGTCCCCCTAATATAAGCCTAATTTTGGGTCTTCTTGTCTCCAGCTCAATTCCCATCCTCTCATTTCTGGTGCCAAAACCTGGGAAGGATGCAATTGGGATTTTGTGACCATCTGCACTGGTCGGGGTTGATTGGTCTCCCAACCATCCTTCTCAAAGCCTACAGAGCTGACACCTGAGCTATTGCCAAAATTTACATCCACTTCAGCCTCCAATTCTTGGGTGAGTATTCAGACTAGTCTCTTTCTCAGGTCCTCTGCCTCTCAGTGTTCTCACTCAAAAAAATCTTAGTGCTAAGTCAGAGGACTCCTCAGTCCATGGCCAGGACCACAGCTTTGGGGGGGTGCCCTATCAGCTCAGATCCGCCCTCTCTCTCTCTCTCTCTCTCTCTCTCTCTCTCTCTCTCTCTCTCTCTGTCTCCTTTGATTGTCAAAGGGGACAAGGAGCTTGGGGCCCCTTTCTCTTCTCCCAGGGAGCTGGTCCAGGGCTAATACTACCTACCTGCCCTCCTTTCATTATGGGAATTGCTCAATCCAAATCATCACATTTGATCCTTTAGGATGCATTTCATCTAACTTAAAATTTCTTGGGCTTTCTGGTGACACCAAGCCTAAATGGCTTATTTTCTACTGCAACCAACTGTGGACTCTATACAGATTAGATGATGTGTCCTAATGGCCAGAAAACAGAACATTTGACCCAAATGTTCTTTGGCATATCCTTACTTTCTGTCATGGCAATGGCAAGTGGTCTGAAATTCTTATGTACAGGCTTTTATCTACCTCAGCCACTGCCCTTCCCTTTGTCAGTCCTGTTCCACACTCCTCCATTCTCCTTTCCCATGTGACTACAACTCCACCTCAGACCTAAGCCCAGACTCCCTTGTGACTGATTTTGATCCAGTGCACCACCACCCTCTTGCTCAGCCTTCACCCTACAATCCCTCTGACTCTTGCTTGGCATCTTCAATCACTCCCTCAAGCTTCCCCTCCCCACAGCTCTCTCACTTGCTACAGCTAAAACCACCAATCCCTCCTCCTACTTCACCACACACCCACTCTCTCCCGGTTTCTCCAGCCTCTCCCAAACAGGAGAGTGAGTTAACCACTTCTCTGCTTGCTCTTCGTTCCCCAGTTTCATTGGAGGAGAGAGGGAAGCAAGACACTGCAAAAGAAAGCAAAATCCTTCACTGGCCCTTCCTATTTACATATCAACAACTTGTTTGGCATGCTACATTACCAAGAAATTCCATCAAGCCCTATTGTTTTCTACATAGATATTGGAAAATAAAATATAAGGTTTTAAAACAATTAAAATATAATCATTAAGATCAGAGCTCAAAGACCAAATTCTAGGTTATAGCCCAGTGCCAGCTACAAACTGCTTGCTCCATATTAAAATGAACTGATGTTGTGCCAGCAGAAGAATTTAAAAAATCAAATTATAAATTATGGATAAATGACAAATGTACCTTTCATCTTCAATTTAAAATAAGTTTGATTTCCAGATGTTTAATTGATGCATTTAAAACATTTTTTTAAATTATAAATTCCTAAGTAGTAATTATAGGGTAAACTTGACCTTGTCTCTACTTTCTGCTCAGACTTCTGACAATACCTGAAACACATTTTATGCTACTGTTGTAAAGTGCTTTTATTCCTTCTGACTCTAATTGCAAGAGATATCTCTTAATTGTCTTGGAAAAGTTTTGACTAGCCTTAATTAAAAGAAATGTTATACTTCAATTGGCCAAATATATTTAAGTGCACTCTAGTTTCATAAATTGTCTTATATGTTTGTCTGTGTCTGTCAAATTGTTAGTGTTTGTCCAATTAATAAAGGCATGCCTTCCTTTTCTTCCAGGTTGCTAGCTAATCAAAATGACATTAAATATTAATTTTGATTATAACACATATTGCTATCTACTTTAAATAACTCAAAAAGTACACACACACATATTTGTATTGGTTACAAATAAATTGTTAATTGCTACAACCTGGTTTACAGGTTAAATAAAAGATTGTCAAGGTAAATAAATACAAACTTTTAGTTTGTACTGACTCTTTTTGGTGAATATAGAAGCAGCTGCTCAGAAAAATTTATTCTGGTCTTCTCCACTAAATGGAGCCCAGTAATTTTCATAGCTGTATAGGAAAATATACCCAATAAACATCAATAAATATTTTATTAAAATGTTTACATTGTTTATCACCAAAGGGTTGAGTTCTAAATATGTTATTGTGATATGTTTATATTGGTCATCTTCAAAATATAATATTTTCTGTGGAAAAACAAGGTGTTATTAAAAAAAGGGATCCTTTTGGTACCAAGCTACATTGTATAGCATAAGGTTTCATATAATTGTAATAATCATTATTACTACTTTTCTGGTGTACAAGTTATATTCATGTTTTCTGACTATAGAGGTCTTCCAACATATTGTTTATGACAACAAACTCCTTTTGATCCAGGTATTTGCCCTTATCTTCTGCTGCACCTATGCATGATAACAGGTACCTTTATAGGCCCACACATTTTCCTTAGATGGCATCTTAATTAAACGTAATAATTTAAGTATTAGTTTTCTGTTTTTTTAAATGTGCTTTTAGAAGGGAATAAATACATTTAACAATGGCTATTTTATACTAAGATACATATATGTTTGTTATGAAGATAATGTCATTATGATTGTCACACTAAAATATCATAATTATTATGTGTGGCTCTTCATTCAAAGTTCTTTCTGCCCATACTCCACAGGAAATCATCTACTAGAATCATGACTGATAAAAAAATAATAGCCCTCTAACTATACTTTAGATTCCAAAATATTTGTTATACAGATAAAATCATGATAGTTCAGCTCACTGCTCCTACTGTACTATTGGTACTAATTATCTTCTCTTCTGGCTGTTCAACTTGGTCTTAAACACCCAGCAGTAAAGAATAATCAAAAGAGGTATAAAATAGTGTCATACTAATAAAGCTAGGTATAAAAATTGGCTTCAGTCACTGGCCTCTTCTGGCAGTTTCCAGCTCTACCATATGGGAGAGATTACATCTCTAGACTATTCCATGTAAAAATAAAGGTAGGGTACATGGGCTTGCTGGACACACACACAAAGAAACACTGAGAATCATTAAAACAATGACAGGAGGAGATAAAAGAATGGCTCATAGCAAAAGCCTGCAAAACACCTCCCCCATTATAAAAGCATTAATCTGTCCTCACAGAGAAAGCTGCTGAGGCAAATAAAAGTCTTCTGCACCTCTTCAACACCACACTACTTAGCTTGCCAGGCAACAAAACTGAGTGCTGAATGTGCCTGTCACCCCAATTCCAGCCATATGTTGTCATACCAATTCTCCTTAACTGGACTATCCCTGCCCCTGGAAATACCACAATGATATTAGATCCCTTAGCAACGCAGTTAAACTCCTCCACACTTCGTAATTGGACCTGTATAAATTCACACATCATAAATCAGGTACAATTCTACCCTTTGTGCTAAATTATTCATATTCCTAAATCAGGTATCAGCTGTCTCCCTAAGTATTTGTTTTACATCTTCTAATACCAAGCCTTTCACTGTCTCAAATCAACTCCATCTTCCCTCTGTTATGTAGGCTTCCTTAGCACGCGCCTCACAATTTATACAGAAATCCAGTTATTACAGCAAGTCTTGCCCTTACAACAGCCACCTATCTATTATCTCAATAAGCATGTTCTCCCCATACCTCCCTTTCTGATGGGAGCCAATATTCTGGCTGGAATTGGCACTGGGATGGCAGAAATCTCAACATCAGCACATTTCTATTACTTCTTATCTGAAGAGCTAAATGGAGATATGGAAAAGTTAGCTGACTCTCTGGTCACCCTAGAGTCCCAAAGCAATACTCTGGCAGGTGTAGTACTCAAGAATAGATGGGCCCTAGACATAACAACAGCAAAAACAAGGACATGCCTCCTATGAGGGAATGAATGTTGCTACTTTGTAAACCAATCTGGCATTGTTGGAGGCAAGATAAAGGAACGCGGAGCACAGAGAAAAATGTAGATGATACCTTGACAGGTTACACTCTCTGCCAGGATATTTTGACCAATGGCTCCCATGGTTTCTTCCTTTCCTGCATACCCTCACTATTCTCTGTATAATCCTACTGTTCAGACTCTGTATGTTCCATTGTTTTCAATATTTCTTGCAGGAGCATATGCAGTCCTTTACTAACCAGACAGTCAGCACTCAGCAAACTCATCATGTCTGTTTACCAGCCCCTTACCAAAGAGGACCACATCACTGTCACAGGAAACTATATCCATCACCCCTTGCCATGCCCTTTCCACCAGGGAGCAGATACAGAAAAAGAGACCTTCACCCCTATTCCATAATAACAAAAGTCTTGGACAATAGAGCTCCTTGCTAGATAAAATGTCCCTAACACCACATCCTAAAAGGCTCTTCCCTGAAGATATTAAATCATTCTGGGTAAGCAAAGACCCAATTTTCCCACTACAAAGCCCTCCCAGGCAGACTGGTGAGGACTGCCCAACTGCTTGGGGATCTCGTTTAGCCCCATGCTCCAGTGTCTCAAGCCTTCATTGAAGCATTGCAGTAAGGACTGCCCAGCCACATGGGTGACTCTGCAACACCCCCCACTGCCCATGCTCTCAGGCCTCCTGGTTGTGCCAGTACCTGGGTCTGCACTGCAGAGGAACAAGTGGCCATAAAGACCATTTTACTGAGCTGCAGAAGATAGAATGGAAGTGAACAAGTGCAACAGAGGCACATCAAACCCCCATATTTGGTAAGTTGGAGGGATCACCACTTTCCATCAGAACTTAGACTATCTTTGGGGAAAGGGCAACTGGAACCCACAGTAGACCCTTGCTGAGTTCAACCCTGTAGGAGGTCAGGGAGTTCAACTTGAGCCTTGCAGCCAGAATTCAGCCTTAATCTCACGGGTCTGCCATTGGCTAGCTGAGACTAATTGACTTAGTTCTGCACATTGCTGCCCACATTGTCTATTGTGACAGCAGATATATACCCTGAAAGAGGCAAATTTTTATTTCTTTTCCTTTTATTTTTAATTTTTTATTGTTATTTTAAAATTTTTATATTTTCCCATTCTTCAAATTCTTTCTTATTTCTTTCTTCTTTTTCCCACTCAGTCACCTGCTCCCCCACATTATTTTTAATCTCCCTTTTTGTTGCTGTTCTGCCCTAAATCAGATTTCTTCTTTCTTTTTCTTTTCTTCTCTCTTTTTCCTTTGTTTGATTGTTATTAGTTTCAAAGGAAAGTGAGTACAATTTATAGCTTCCCTATTACTGTTAAGTTGTTCTATTCTTCTTTGTTCTTGCACTCTGTCTTTCTCTCTTGTCTTCCAGAGTATCCTAGAGTTGGCATGATCAACCTGTGTCCTCTGGATTCACATGAAACCTTCCCCTATATTTTTATATATCCATTCCTCTCCTCCTAACTCCTTCTAAGTCCCATCCTGAAGGGTAAATTTGCTATATTGCAGAGTTTATTCACTATAAGCACATTTTGGGTTTTCCTTGATTTTGATTGAATACATATGGTTAAATACAATAGATTAATAACTACCACAAATTATCAATATCTAAGCTCTGCTTGATGCTATTGTGTTTCTGGTTGTATCAATTGGGCTAAAGAGTTGTGATTGATTTATGTAGTTGTCTTTTCTGATATTATTAAAATGAGAGTGTCTATGGAGAAAACACTTAAGCAAGGAACAAAGACAAACTTACAGTTCACCAATGGCAAACTCTAGTGGAAATGAGGTGGAAAACTCTGACAATCAACAACCTGGACACAATGAACTCATAGCACAGGAAATAACAAAACAGATCAATCAGGATCCAGAAAAATTCAAAACAGAAATAATTTCCCAAAAAATTAGAGAGATGGTGAGCACAAAGAAAATCATGATTAGTGATTCTAGAACAGAAACAGATAAAAAAAAATAGATGAGTTCAGGTCCAAGATACAAGCCATGAATGCTGAGCATAGGAAAGAAATAGAAACCATGAATGCCCAACATAGTGAAGAAATGAAATCCATGAAACAGATTTAAACAGAGATATCCAAGATATTAAAAACTATTGAAAGCATTTGCAGCAGGATACATGACTGTGAAGATGAAATTTCAGGTATAGAAGATAGGAATACAGTCAGTGACTGTGAAAAGAGACATCTCTTAAAAACAGTAAGGGATCATGAGTACTTGATCCAAAAACTCCTAGATTATGCAAAGAAGAATACAATAAGACTGATAGTAAGCCAGGAATTAGAAGGAGAAAGTACAGATGTTTTAGAAAACTGTTCATAGAATTAATGACAGAAAATTTCTCAAACAGAGTGGAAGAATTTGACATACAGATAAGTGAGGCATACAGGACTCCAACAAGCCATGATCAAAATAATCTACACATAGACATGTAATAGTGAAGATATTGGAAACCCAACAGAACAAAACCCTGCAAGGAGTTAGAGAAAAGAAACAAATCATATGCAAAAGAAAACCCATCAGAATCACAGAAGACCTTTCAACACAAACCCTCATGCCAAGGGAAGCCTGGAGTGAGGTATTTCAAGCCATAAAAGAAAATAACCTCCAACCTAAACTGATGTATTCTGCAAAACTCTCTTTTAAAATGGTTGGGGAACTAAGATACTTCCATGACAAAGAACACCTGAGAAACTTCATGAATACCAAACCAGCACTCCAAACAATTCTAAACAATATCCTAGAAAAAGACAATTAATGTCAATATACCACATGGCCCAACTGAGCAAATCAATTAGGCAAGGCAAAAAACTGAAGGGAGAGTGGGAAAAATTAAAAAAAGCCAACAATAGGAAAATAACATGACAATAAGTCAATACATATCAATTATAACTATGAATCCTAATGGCCTCAATTCACCCACAAAAAGAAATGCACTGGCAGAATGATTAAGAAGCAAAATCCAACAATATGTTGTATACAAGAAACACACATAGTTCAAAAAGAAACACATAGACTCAAAGTAAAAGGATGGAAAACAGTTCTCCATGAGACAGAAGCCCATAAAAAGCAGGGGTAGCTATCATATTCTCAGATGAAGTAAATTTTGAACCAAAACTAATTAAGAGAGAAAAAGAAGGCCACTACATCCTTGTAAAGGGCACAATCCAAGAGGAAGAGATGACAATCATAAATATATATATGCACCAAATATTAATACCCCCAATTATATAAAAGAAATATTGAGCAACATGAAAAACCATATAGGCACTAGTACAATTGTAGTAGGGGACCTAAATACACCACTATCAGAAATAGACAGATAATCTAGCCAAAAGTCAACAATGAAATACTAGAAATGAACCAAGCTTTGGAACAAATGGACTTAATATATGTCTACAGAGTGTTAGACCCCTGAAAATCAGAATATACATTATTTTCAGCTGCACCTGTGTCATTCTCCAAAATAGACCATATGCTAGCTCATAGAAAATGTTAAAATAATTTCAAGGAAATTGAAGTTATTCCATGTATATTATCAGAACATACTGCAATTAAGCTGAAAATCAATAGTGTAAGAAACCATACAAACTCCACAAACACATGGAAAGTGAACAACATTCTCCTGAACAATCAATGAGTCAGAGGAAATTAAAGAAGAAATTAGTCAATTTTTACACATAAATGAAAATTCCAAAACAACATAAAATTATCTATGGGACACAATGAAAGCAGTGCTATGTGGAAAATTCATAACAGTGAATGCCAACACTAGGAAAACAGAGCAAGCCCCAAATAGATCACCTAATGATGAATATTGGACTCCTAGAAAAGGAAGAGCAAAAAAAGAAAAACACAAAGCTCATACAAGTGAGGAAATTATAAAGATCAGATCACAAATCAATGGAATGGAAACTAAGAGAATGTTACAAAAAAAATCAATGAATTGAAGAGTTAGTTTTTCAAAAGAATAAATAAAATCAATAAACCCTTAGCCCATCTTGTCAAAAAATGGTAAGAAATTGTTCAGATACATGCAATTAGGAAGAAAAATGTGAAGTCACAACAGATCCAGGAGATATCTAGAGGATCATCAATATCTACTTCAAAAACCTATGCCTAAATAAAATAGAAAATACAGAAGAAATGGACAGATTCCTAGACACATATGAATTTCCAAAGTTGTACAAAGAACATATGAAATGTTTGAAAACCCCAATTACATTTAGTGAAATTGAAAATTTAATTAAAACATTATCAACAAAGAAAAGCCAAGGCTCTGATGGCTTCACTGCTGACTTCTACAAGACATTTAGATAAGAACTACTTCCACTTGACTTTAAACTCTTCAATGAAATTGAAAGGGAAGCAGTGCTTCCAATTTCATTCCTGGGAGCAAGTATTACTTTTATTCTAAAACTGGAGAAAGACCCAAAGAAAAAAGAGAACTACAGGCCAATCTTCTTAATGAACATAGATACAAATATCCTCAATAAGATACTTTAAAAAAGATTACAGAGGTGCATCAAGAAGATTACACACAAAGACCAAGTCAGTTTTATTTCAGGGATGCAAGGATGGTTCAATTTATGTAAATCAATAAATGTAATACACTATATTAGCAGAGTCGAGGACAAAAAACATATGATCATCTCAATAGATGCAGAAAAATCATTTGACCAATTTCAATGCCCATTCATGATTAAAAAAAACCTGCAGAAAATTGGAATAGATTTTCTTTATCTCAACTTGTTTAGGGCTATCTTTGAAAAAACAACAGTCAACATCATATTAAATGGCTAAAAACTGAAAACCTTTATGGTAAAATCAGTAACAAGATAAGGATATCCACTATTACCACTCCTGTTCATTATAGTTCTAGAAACCTTAGCCACAGCAATTAGACAAGAGAAAGAAATTAAAGCAATAAAGATAGGAAAGGAAGAAGTTAAACTGTCATTATTTGCTGCCGATATGATACTCTACATTGAAGACCCAAAAACTGTACCAAATGACTTCTAGACTTAATTGACACTTTCAGCAGAGTAGCTGGATACAAGTTCAACACTCAAAAATCAATAGCCTTCTTATACACAAATAACAAAATCACTGAGAGAGAAATTAGGGAAACAATTCATTTTACAATAGCATCCAAAAAATGAAGAATCTAATGTAGGAAGTAAAAGACCTTTACACTGAAAACTACAGCACTCTGAAAAAGAGATATTGAAGAGGATATAAGGAAATGGCAAGATGTCCCCCACTCCTGGCTAGGAAGAATCAACATAGTGAAATTGGCTATACTTCCAATACTGCTATGCAGATTCAATGCAATCCGGATGGAAATTCCAACAGTATATTTCACAGAACTAGAGAAATTCCAAAAATTCATTTTTGTACAAGAAGAGATCTAGAATAGCAAAAGTAATTCTAGGCAACAGAGACATGGCAGGGGGTATCATAATTCCCAACTTGGAACTATACTACAAAGTCACTGTGATAAAAACAGCGTGGTACTGTACATGCACATGTACAAAGAAAAAGACCTGAGGCCCCAGCCTTCCTGTGGGCAGATTCCATGGTGCCTCTCTCTCGCCTTTTCTTATTTTTCCCCCTTCCCATTCCTTTTCTTTTTTTTCCCTTACCCCTTCCACCATTTCCCCTCAGAGGCACTTCCCCCAGGCAGGTCTCACCCCCCACCTCTCCCCTGCCCCTCCTGCCATATGGCGAGAAGGAGCCCAGTCCTCACTGGGGTACCAGAGGTGGCGGTGGCCTCAGTCCCACTGTCATCATGGAACTGAGTTACTGATGACCCCAGCTGCAGCCTTGTGTCCTGCTCACACCCCCAGCCTGGCCGCCCTTCTCCCTCCTTGTCCCACCCAGTCCTTGGCCTGTGCACCCCTCCAACTTTTGCAGAGGGAAGGAGGAGGTGATGCCCCAGATGCCCTTGCATTGTCCTTGAGAGGCGTATAGCTCTGCTGGGTAGGAGGCAGGAGGAGGAGAAAGAGGAGGAGGAGGAGGAGGAGGTGGTAGATACATCAAGCTGGGTGGCAGGCAGAGCCAAAGGACATCATGAAGTTACCAGGACCTTTGGAAAACCAGAGATTGTCTTTCTTATTGGAAAAGGAAATATCTAGGGAAGCCCAGATGTGGAAAGTGAATGGGCCAGAAATGGGTGCAAATCAGAGTGTTTCTCCATCCCAGAGAGATGAAGTAATTCAGTGGCTGGCCAAACTCAAGTACCAATTCAACCTTTACCCAGAAACATTTGCTCTGGCTAGCAGTCTTTTGGAAAGGTTTTTAGCTACTGTAAAGGCCCACCCAAAATACTTGAGTTGTATTGTAGTTAGCTACTTTTTCCTACCTGCCAAGAGTGTTGAAGAGGATGAGAAAATTCCAGTACTGAATGTATTGGGAAGAGACAGTTTCTGTGGTTGTTCCTTTTCTGAAATTTTGAGAATGGAGAGAATTATTTTGGATAAGTAAAATGGGGATCTTCACACAGCAACTCCATTCGATTTTTTTTCACATTTTCCATGCCATTGCAGTGTCAAACAGGCCTCAGTTACTTTTCAGTTTGCCCAAATTGAGCCCATCTCAACATTTGGCAGTCCTTACCAAACAGTTACTTCACTGTATGGCCTGCAACCAACTTCTGCAATTCAAAGGATCCATTCTTGCTCTGGCCACAGTTAGCTTGGAAATGGAGAAACTCATTCCTGATTGGCTTCCTCTTATAAATGAACTTCTCCAGAAAGCACAGATGGATAGCTCCCAGTTGATCCACTGTTGGGATCTTGTGGCACATCACCTTTCTACTCTGCAGTCTTTCCTGTCTCTAAATTCTGTTTATCTCTACCATCCCCTCAAGCACACCCTGGTGACCTGTTACAAAGGAGTGTTCAGATTACATCCCTCCTTTGTCTCAGGCCCAAATATTTCCAAGGACAACAGCAAGCCAGAAGTGCCAGTCAGAGGTACAGTAGCCTTCTACTCTCATCTCCCAGCTGCCAGTGGGTGCAAGCACACCTTTGCTAAATGCAAAGTGGAAGAAATGGAAGTGGATGACTTCTATGATGGAATCAAGTGGCTTTATAATGAAGATAACACTGCCAAAAATGTGGCTTCTCTGTGTGGCACTGATTTATCAAGACATAAGGGACATGCTTCCTCTTGTTCACCTTTGCAACCTATTTCTGTCATGTAGTTTCAACATGTGTTACCTTCCAGTGCAAACTAAAGGTGGCTACTTTAAGTACCACCTGTAGAACTAGGAAAGGCTATAGAGGGATATATACTTTATCAGGCTGATTTGAAGTGAGTCAGAAAAAAAAACATACCATTTACTTATGCAGTTAATTATAATTCAACATTGTTTAAAGGCCAAAACATTTTTAAAAGGTAAATTTCTTTGTTGTATGTAAGTTCTGCTTTTTTCTTTGCTAAAATGTAACTTGCCCCATATCAAAAAATTACAGTATTTGGGAAAAAATTCCAAAGTGCACTACTATCAACTCTCCCCCTGCACCCTGATTTGTATTCCTCTTGCTTGCTTCATTGACTACTTCATACATTTTATGCATGTTGATCTATGTTCTATGACTTCCACTGAATAGAATCCCCCCACACAAGTTTGTTTGTTTTTAAGCAAAATTAGTGTTATAGCCATATTTATTTCATGGATTAGATTCCAGTTAGTGTGGAAAGTGTACTTTGGAATTGTCCAGATGAGTCAGAGGTGGTAATAGACAAAGTTCTCACATTACCATATTGATTTTGTTCCTCATTTCAATTATTAGAGTTTAAAAACAAGATTATGGCTTTATTTGAAAGTTTAAAATGGCTTGTAACTAGAACGCTTAATTTGTTGAAAGCATTTTTGACATATGTATAAAAGAATTTGTGACAAATTTAATATATTCAGGGTGCTCACCAAAGAAAAGAAACCTGTATGTAGTAGCATCATTACATTTTTGTAACATATCTATTTCCACTCATTTGAAATCAGTAGGAATCTGTCCAGATGTTGGGGAATCTCTATGATTTGAGTTTGTTGTAATTCAGTAGCCTCATTTTATTTTAGGCTTGTTAGGATTTTCTGATGAAAATTATACCATGTCTCACAACCTGCCTGTTTTTCCCTTAATGATGTGGATCCTGAACTCCCTTTGCAATCTGAAGAAGGTGTTGCAGTCAGAACCATGTAAGGATGATAAAAGCCTCTGGTAGCAATAAAAAGTTATAAAAAAAAAAAGACCTGATGATTAGTGGAATAGATTGGAAGATACAGAAACAACTCCAGATATACTCAGCTACCTCATGGTTGACAAAGGAGCCAACCATCCTCACTGGAGGAATGACAGCCTCTTTAATAAATGATGTTGGTGTTGGAAAAACTGGATCTCAACCTGCCAAAGATTAAAACTAGACCCTTATCTTTCATCATACACTAAACTAAAATCTGAGTGGATTAAAGATCTAAATATTAAAACAGAAACTCTAATACTTGCTGGAAGATTAGTCAGGCAGAATTCTGGAAGACATTTACTAGGTTTCTGAGTGTGCCTTAATCCATTAAAGTTGACATCTGAAATTAACCAACACAATAAGAATTGCATATCTTTCTCTAAAGTTATTGTTTTTGTTGCTTTTCTCAATGTTGAGACAAAATACCCTACCAGAAAGAACTTGTTTTTCTAGTCTTTAGCTCCCCTATTCACTATAAACAAATGATAAATGCCTGAGGTTAAGGATATGCTAAATACCCTGATTTGATCTTTAAAAGTATTCATTTTCTTAAATGTATATTTTTATTAGAAATTGTTAATTTCATTATTATAGAATATAATACTGTTTTATTGTTTTTATTTTCTATATTCTTTTCAAGTCACAAAGATTTATTTTTATATATTACCAAATGGTCAGAGTGACAATTATATGCCACAATAATTTAAAGGACTTTTGCATAATAAATCTTGACTAAGCACAGAAAGAATGGTAATTAGTGGTGAAGATAATGCACTGCAATAGTTTGTAAAGCCTTCTTTTTTTTGACACATTCTTTTCATTAGAAATATGGTGGAGAGCTCAAATATTTATAAAGTTAGAAAAATCATAATTTCTCTGGATTAAGTGAAGGTAGAAATTATAAAACCATTTGTTCCTATGGACCTTTTATGTTATGCTAGATCTCAGGAAAAGAGTTGGAAAACACTAATCAATTCCAATCACCCTGCATTAAAGGGCATTAATCTGTATACTTAGGTCTGATCCAGCCATTTATAAAAATATTTGTATCTAATCAAAGATGTTAACTTTCTCTTCATAATAGACTGTCATCTATTAAGTGGAGAAATTAAACCTGTTGTAAATACTTTCCATTTATTGTAGGGATAATATGAGATGAATTATATTGCAAATATTTCAAAAATTATAGTAGAAATGATTCTGTAATGTAAAAATATGTTAACATTATTTTGAAAGCTGCTTTACCATAACAAGAACATTTAGAACTAAATTATGACTTTAAAAATAAAATATACTGGGCCTATCTTAAAAGACACTGCTGTATCATCTGTAGTTTTATTGTTATGACATTTTACCATGTATCCTATTACCTGAGTAAGGTAAATGATGCCTGTATGGTGAGCTGAAAAATTCCAAAAATGAATCAGTGGATCATAAAAATTAATTATATGTTATAAACATATGATGTACTGTGTCTCAAACAATGTGGCATAACAATAGCTATAAATAGCAGGATATAAGGTAGATTATTTAGAAACAGAGTAAAAGAATCACATTGTCTAATAGCCACAGAGCCTATCAACATCAATTATGTATTTTTATTAAAATATGTTCTTTTGTAGTCATGCTGAAGAAGCTGCCACTTGCATGTCTATTTGAAATTCATGAGTTCTGAGAAAAGGCAATTCTGTCATCATTATAAACCAACCATAGGCATTTGTGAGATACCAAAGAAAAGCATAAATAATCTTTCAGATGAACTTTTACTAAAAAAAATAGGCATAATATCCTAATCTATAGTTCATCTTTCAACTTATAAGTGTATGAAACTTGAATTTTAGAATTAATAGATGAATAAGTCTATTAAAATAATTTGATTGATATTAATCAGGAAGTATGAAGTCACACACTTAGCTTTCAGTGTTCTGCTTCTAGGCAAAGTAGGCACTTCAGAAGAAATGAAAAAGAAACATGTTAAATTTTCTGGAAAGAAGGCAATTATTTCCTCTTCTAAGTTTATATTCAGAACACACCCATAGCAAATATAAGTTCATATCACAAATAGTCCACAAGATATGTCACTATTTCTCAGAAATTGAGGTCAGCTTTTTGGACACATCACTATTCTGATATATTCTATCACCTTCATCTAGGAGATAAAATATTTGTTGTAGTGCCTCTTGTTTTAGGAGGAAGCATCTGTACAGAAAGGCATAATAGAGTCTGAATTCTTTGGGAAGAAGGAAATCATTTGCATTTTTTTTGCCATAAACCATTTTCTTGTTTTTCCAAGGAGCTCAGAGACTGTAAGGAATTTGTTTATTTGATGCAGTGCTTCTTCACTGGTTCTTAGAAAAATATAAATATTGGTGTTATTATTGTTATTCTCTCTCTCTCTCTCTCTCTCTCTCTCTCCCTCCCTTCCCCTCCTTCTGCCCCCATGTAATTTTACATGCATTTAACCCCTACCTTGCATAAAAAATGTCTAAGTTGAATGTGAAACCAATACTTCTAAGACAGTTAGGGCCTAGCAATTGAGTAATATGAAAAATGATAGCTAAATAGAACTACAATACTATAACATAAGTCAATAGTGTTACATGAGATATAAAAACTGTATTCTAATTATTTTCTATGTTATCAGAACAAGTTTATTATATGTAGGAGAACAGAGGAGTAAACAGAAGTATTTTATGTAAAGATATAAATATAAGTGGGACAATGTCTCAGCCACTTATATAATACCTAAAATACAATAGACAATCAGAAAAATCTACTGAATTATTAAAGTCTCTTATTTTATTCAATTTCAACTCTTTCCTCTGGTAAAACAATAATATGGAAGGATATTTATATGAGTTCAGCATAGAGAGGCTTTTGTTTTTGAAGATGTAAAACTATTAATCATAAAAGAGTATATCAATGTAGTAGACTACATTAAAAACAAAAACTCATTGTATTAAAGTTTTTGCAGTGAAAGAGAAACCACCAAAAAGAGCTAAGTGATAACCTACAGTGTGGGCAAAAATTTTTAACAAGTACTCCTTAGACAAAGGACTACTATCTGGAATATATAAAGAACACACAAAAAAATAGAAGCCTCCCCAAGTACAAAGACCCGGTCCAAAAATGGGCATCTGAAATGAACAGACATTTTTAAGAAAAAGAAGTAAAAGCATCAAGTAAATATATGAAAAAATGTTCAACATCATGGGTCATTCAAGAGATGCAGATGAAAACAACACTGAGATTCCACCTTACACCTGAAAGAATGGCTGCTATCAAGATATCAACCAATAATAAATATTGGCGGGGCTGTGGGGAGAAAGAAACCCTTCTCCATTATTGATGGGAGTGCAGACTGGTGCAACCACTGTGGAAATCAATATGGAGATACCTCAAAGAACTAGGGTTAGAGTTTCCATTTGACCCAGCCATCCCTTTGCTGGGTATCTTTCCAAAATAATTAAAAGAATCATACCACACTGGTATATGTGCACCCATGTTTATAGCAGCACAGTTTGTAATAGATAAAACTTGGAAATAATCCAAATGCCCATCAAGTGGAGACTGGATAAAGAAGATGTGATTTTTCTATAAAGTGGAGTACTACTCAGCCATAAAAAATGAGAAACTAGAGACATTTATATCTAAATGGTTGCACATTGAGGCCACTCTTAAATAAAATAAATAGGACACATTTGAGCAAATACCACAGTCTCTCTCATGTGAAAAACTAAAAGTATAAATAAAGTTCAAATGTTATAATTAATAGTGAGAAATAAGAAGAAAATGACTAAAGGGGAAGTGGGAAGGGGAGGAGAAAAGAAATAAGGGAAAAGAAAAATGTGAAAAAGGGAAATAATGGAAACAAAGTCTTTGTAAATGGGGAAGGGTGAGGGGTAGGCAGGGGTATGGGGAAAAATAGGAACCAAAGTATATCATGTAAAGGTACAAGATCCCAATGATAAATGTAAAAATTTAAATAATTGCATATCCTATGTCACAACACTTCCAGTGAAGGAGTAGGCTTTAGAGAAATTCTTGTATGTGTTCACATGGAGCCTGCAAAGTTCAAGAGAATGATGCTAGGAAGTCGTAAGAGCCATTATGATTATAGTGTATGTGAGAAAGCAAGAGCATAGAATCAAGATAAAGCAGAGAAAGACTAATTTTCCATATAATGACTCACTCTTGAGATAACTAACCTATTCATGCAATAATGACATTAATTCATCAATAAGGACTTTTCTTTCAAGAGCTAATTAGCTCTTAGAAGTCCTACCTCTTAATATCATCAGAATGGTACTGTATATTACTCTTGATTGTTAACTTTATTTGATTAAGAGGTTCCATTTGACCCAGCCATCCCTCTGCTGGGTATCTTTCCAAAAGAACTAAAAGAATCATATCACAGAGAAGTATGCGCACCCATGTTTACAGTGGCACAGTTTGTAATAGCTAAATCTTGGAAACAGCCCATTTGCCCATCCATTGGAAACTGGATAAAGAAGATGTGGTTTTTCTATAAGATAGAATATTACTCAGCCATAAAGTCGAGAAAATAGATTCATTCATAGGAAAATGGATACATATTGAAGATATACTCCTAAGTGAAATAAATAAGTCACACATGTGTAAATACTGAATAGGTTCTCTGGTGTGAATAATCTGCAATAATACATAAGATCCTAATAAGATTACTGACATTTAGAAATGGGAAGAAAGGAGCTAAAGGTGTAGGGAAGGTGAGATGGGTAGGGGAAGGGTAATAAGGGAAAAGAAAAAAAATGTGAGATAATGAAAAGATGGAAATAAAGTGTTTGTAGATGGAGAGGGGAGGAGGGGTTTATAGGAGGGCAGGGGTAAGGGGAAAAATGATAATCAAGACTTGTCATGTAGAGGTACAAGATCTCAACAATGAAGGCAACTGTACTGTATCCCTAAAATGTACCAATAAACTCAATTAAAGTTGAAAAAAAAAGAGATTACTGGAGAGATTGGATTGTGAGGTTGGTAATCTCATCAATGGTTTAGCCCCTTGACGAGTTCATAGTTGAATGAAGTTGTGGCCTAGTTGGAGCAAGTGGATTATGGAGAAGTTCCAGGCTTCTTCCTGTAATCTGCTCAAACTCCTTTCTTTTTTGGTGCTTTACCTGTGCTCTACTTCTCTCCTTTAAATTATGGGTATCAGGTATTTTGCCCCACAAAATAAAGTTAATACAATAGATATTAAATTTCAACATGAATTTTGAGATTGGCGTTCAAATAATAACCCTTTTATAGCTATTGGGAATTCTACTTTTACATTTTGGTTCCCTGATTTTTCCTCAGTTGAGATGAAGATTTCTGTGCTTCTTAAATACAGATCTGTTCAATTAGTTGCACCTCCAAATTTAACTTTCATTGCTCTGATAGTTCCTCCAACACTGGTTTTCTATCATAGGTTGAATTTTTATTTTATTCTTTGTCCTGATTTCATGTATTACTAAGTGGAAACATGAGGCCATCACACAAGTCCACAATTAATGCAATTGAAGATGATAAAGTATTCTTAACAGTTAATATAGTTGCTATTTTTTTATTTCTCAAGTTCTAAGGTACATCAGAGAATTGCAGTTCAATCATTATTTATGTTTAAGATGTTCTTTTTTTTTTTGTACTGGGGATCAAACTCAGGACCTTGTGAGGCAAGTGGCAGAACCACTGAGCTAAATCCCCATCCCTAAAACAATTCTTAGTAAAATATACACAACTATTTTAAGTATGTAGATTTTACTTTCAGAGTAGGATATATTCATTCTTGGGCTGATTTGGCAGGAAAAAATGTGTGTGCATTATGATATGTTAAAATATAAACATTCTTGATCCTTGAAAGTTTTACTAGGTCACAGAAAAATTAATTTTACTCTTATAATTTGTCTTTCTCCTCAAACAAAATATGAAAATGCCAGTGTCCTGTCTTTGAACTACTTTAACCAAATCCTTGGGAAATGAAATTTGTTTGGGTTCAAACTGTTTTCCATTAAGATGCATTATTCGAATTTAAAAATATTTTAAAAATTATTCAGCATTTATTTTCATACATCCCTCAAAAGCTTTTTTAAGCATTGGAGTATTTACTAAGATCTGCCATTCCATCCTTTTCCTTTGGATGCATAATCAGCATCTGTTATCGCATGCTGTGATTTTAACCTTCAAAAATTTCTTAATGGCAATGAACTCTGCTCTTCTTAGAAATTATATACTTAGAATACCCCAAGCCATATTTTTTTCACTGGAGAAGCTACTTGAAACCAAATTGAAGGGTTTAAGACTGTATCATTTACTCTTCTTAGGCTATAGTTATGTGGTAGAATTTCTATTTAATCTTTAAGGACCAAGTTGAGTTCTAGGAAAGGAGATGAGGTTCATATCTGTGCTTCACATTTTCCCAGCCTTAGCAAGTAAAATCTGCTGAAATTTATAATAATCATGGACATATCTAGATTTGAGGATGAAAAGGATATTAAATGTCAACTATTCCAATGAAGCATTTTACAATTCATTATTCAAACATAGTAACCCAGTAACAAGAAAGTTGCAAAGAAGCATAATTCTACTTCCTTCTTTACAAGTAATGAATTTAGTACAATGTGTTCTTGGATCCCTAGAAACCATGTATATAGCAGATGGGAGAATAGAGTGTGATTTTCCCTGAAAATTAGTGAGGAAACTTTGTAGGTTTATTCACTTTTTAAGAATCTTTTCTTTTTTCATTTAGAATAATGTATGTAATTAGCAGCCATTAATGAAAACATTACAAAGAGTAGATAGCCTAAATTACCATTCAGTACTGACTGTTTTTATAGACCACTAATAAAATATCTGCTAGAATCTCTCATTATGCAACTTTTTCTCTGACTTCCATATTTCTGCATCTCATAATATATTTCCTGCCACTTAGTATTTTTATTTCTTTTTTTCCTTTTGTATTTTTACTTTTGTTGGTGGTGGTTTTTAGTTAATTTTATCGGTACATTTTAAATATGCATATTGAACACATTCATCATAGAGAATTTGTTCATGTACATAATACATCATGATTCTTTTCCCACCAATCTCCTCCCCTCTGTTCAAACCCTCTTCCCCTCATTACTTGCAAAATCTTTGTTTCAATTATTTTGGCTCTATTCTCTTTTTTTCCTTTTCCCTTCTTTCATTTCCCCATCCCTTGTTCCCCTATTTGAATATTTTCTTCCCATTTCCCAATATCTATTATACAGCTTGGTCCTTATACTTTCAATTCCTCACATCAGAGAAACAATGCTCCTAAGAGAAATAAATATAACACACACTTTAAACATCTTAATATTTTTAATAATCATCATATTTTGTTAAAACACATCTTTTAAGAATAGAATTATTTTAGGACTGCTTAATTTGAGGCTTTTTACCCTTGCCCTACTGGTTCTGGAATATAATGGTTGTAATGTAATTAACCTGTTAAAACACAAAGGTTGTGAATTTATTATGCATCATTATTCATTCAATATGTGCCATAAAACAAATTAATGAGATATTTGAAAGTTTAATAGTGAGAAGTTAGATACCTATCATCCATGTATACGAATTAAATTGGACTTATTTTATAAACTCTAAACAAAGAATACTTTGATATAATCTCTTTTCAAAAAACGTTGCTTAAAGTAGAAGAGTTGCCTGTAAAAGAAAGCACAGGTTGAGTTATTTCAAATCTTCCCAGGCCAGTTTAGTCGATGGCTATGTCTATATAGTGTTAGCTAATATGAATTAGACCCACTGGATAAAAGCCAACTTGATTATCCATTGGATTAGCAGAAGAGAGGGAAGAGACATCTTAATTAGATAGGCTGTTTTATTTTAGCCTCTGGACAATATAGTGCTAGATTACTCAATCAAGTGTAATACATTATCATTTGATTCTGTTTCAGTAGGGCATGAAAGCATGCCCATTAATTGGTTTTCTTTGGATTTGTGTTTCTTTTAAAGGGTTGATGATATCTGAAAAGTAGATTTGTAAAACAACCAAATATCTAAATGTCCCAGAACATTGTAGGTGTTCTATGGTTGATGTGTGCTAGTACAAAAGAAAGTTTCCTTCTATTTTTTTGCAATTATTACTAGGATATATTTGTGCCCTCTGAAAGTTCCAAGGAGGCAAGGAATTGATTCATCTAGAGAAAAAAATCTGATCTTGTGGCACTCTAACCATTCCTTTAGCTACTTTCTAGGATGCAGTAAATTGGAACAACAGCAAAATATCCTCATGCATTTCTCATTTAAACATGTAGAACCATCAAGGCTAATTATAACTTTAATTGTTCATTCATTCATTCACTTGTGAACCATTTATTCAGTATTTCCTATGTGATGCATATTGTATTATAATAAGCATGGGGGAATATACTAAGATGAATAATGGTCATGTCTCTTCCTCAGAGGTGCCCTGTCTCAACTGTAGTTTTAATAAATTTCCAGTAAAGTGAATGGAGAGTTTGGGGTAGAAGAGCCTTTTCCCACTACACTAAGGTCCTCTATGAGTTTTCATTCTTTAGCTTGGCCCTACAGACTCTTCAGTTATATTATGGGTTAAGGTAGTGTGCCATTAGGAAAGAATATCATCAAAGGATAGATAGCCATGCTTCTGGTTAGCATGCTCTTGTGATTTCAAACAAAAGTTCATGCATTAAGAGAGCATCTTTAAAATAACACATATTAAAAGATTAGAAAAGGCTGCTGTCTTTTGCTCTAATTTCATTACAATATGCAGACGTGTCTTTTCACACCTATTGTTCAAAGTATATATGGATTAGTGATACTGAGTCCAAAAAGTCCAATCAACAAAGATGCTGCTGCACTGTACTGAATTCAATCTGAATGCTTTCTCTAATTTAAACCTATGAACATTATTTTTAAACCTATTTCACATTATTCATAGGTAAAACTGCTGCTGAGCAGGCAGAAGAAGAGAATTCAGTATATTCCATTTCTTAAAGAAAAATGTAGGAAAAGAGCACATGATAGGGGAACAGTAAAGTGAGAAAACCAAAATGATAAATGATAAATTCTCTCTAAAATTGACAAGGAGAATGTTGATAATAGGGGTAATTTGGTAGTAGTTAAATAGCTGAGTCAAAAGTTCAAAACCTTTTATGTACACAAATCATCTACACTGATCTAGTTTGTCAGCAAGGAGGCAAAACAGAAATTCAATTGTATTTTACAGAATGACTATAGATGTTTATTTGTATCCAAAAAGGAGAAAACAAACATCTGTTTGTTTAAAACTTGATATATATATTTTCCATGTCTGCTGTGATATTTGTCATTTTGGTTTAGTTCCTAAATAATTCAAGGTTCCTGCCCTAGGAAACATGTTGACATTCTGTTGTATAAAAAAGACATAGCTTGCCCTCAAAAATTAAAGAAGAAATTGTGAACATATTTGCTTGGGTATGATCTAAAATACATTTATATTAAGTATATCTAAAATAATGTAATGTATATATATTGACATTCATTAATAAGAACATATTGTTCAACTTGGAACGATAATTTTATTTTATGCATACAGATATATTCAATGCAGATGTCAAACTGATTGCTTTGTAATTAGTGTTACCTGCAGCTTGATTAAAACTCAAAGTTTATATGCTAACTGCATAAAGTAATTGTAGTATGTAGAAAATGGATACAACACCACACAAATAAAGCATATATATTGAAATTAAGGAATTTATATTCATGCTTACTGACATCATTTCAAATATGAGGATTTAAAATGTTTTCATGGTAATTGGTGCATATTTTGAAAAAAGACATATCAAAGTGCTTTTTAATACTTTAGAGTTACTTTTAAATTGGGCCATGACTTGCCTTACAAAATAGTAATATTCTTGTATATCATGCTATCCAAGTCACACTATGGTAGAGTGAATCACTTCTTTAGTTATAAATATTAAAGCACAATAAACCCTTTTTGTCATATTTAAAGAACTGGCTCATTGCATAGATGGATATAAATACTCATATCTTGTTCTAATAATTTATAATGTATCAATTATGTTTTCAAATTTCTCCAATTGGATGCTTATTCATACAACAAACAATAACATGGAAATTAAGAGTAAAAATCTACCATGCAATCTGTGATTTTGCATTTGTTTTGGCTTGCAGCCAAAAGCATATTATTCTGAGCTGATCTTGTGTAAGCTTAACTGGCATATTTTCAAGAGTTTTTATTTTATTACTAGCAGTGCAAAGATGATAGCTCTACTTGGACTTAAAACTATGTCTAATTAGAGACAAACATTCTGATATAAAGAAAATAATATTGCAACTCCATCCAAATGACTAGTGTTTGATATGATATAAAATAAAAATAGTAATAATAATGCCATCTGATTCATCATACCTTATTGCATTCAAATGATAGAAGCACAAAATTTACTTGGGACCAAAATCATTTCTTTCTATTTTATTTATGAGGAAACTGAGCTTACCTAGAGGATTCAAGTCCTTTTATATCTAACATTTATTTATATGTGATGTGTTGCCCTATTTATGTATAAGTTATATGCTTCCAGTTATTTATATCAACACTATCACTTGTAAGTTTCTCTGCATGTATCACAGATGCCTTTGGTACTTACAAGATTAGAGATAGAATATTGGTCACTTACTAATATTATGTAGATAAGAAATGACATAAACAATCTTTAAAAGCACCAATTTTATCGCTAGTATCACTACAAAATTTTATAAAGCACCATAGTGATGACAATTTTCAATAGATGATAGACATTTAAAAATATTTCTATGGTGTTATTTCTATCCATAAATATTACTAATTCCATCTGATCAGTTATAATCTGGTTTGTTTATTGCCTTTACATATTTATTATTTATAAATTGTTTCTGCCATTATTTGAGGCCAAATAAACATAATTATTATCACTATCACTGGATATGCTATTTCCTAGTTAAAATTATAAAATGGAGGGCAGAGGATTTAGCTCAGTGGTTCTGCTGCCTGCCTCGCAAGCACAAGGTCTCAAGTTCGATCCCTGGTACCAAAAAATAAAATAAATAAATAAATTTATAAAATAGATAACACTTTCTTGCTATCTTTAATAATAATAAGTATTAATGTGAATTAAAAAGCAGATTCTACTCATGAATTTTTCCAGTATGTTGGACACTTTTAATTCATTTGATGTGGTAGTTAAAACCTTGTACATTGTATTATTCTGATTAATGTGTGAATTTGCTCATTCAAAAGCCTTAGTTTTTGTTCTTAGAGAATATGTGATTTTTCATGTGTGCCAGTTAAAATTACCTTGAAAATTTTGTTTATTTTATCTTAGTAAATCTTCATCATAATTGTCACGTATGTCATTGTGGTTTCATGTCTGGCAACCTACATCTTTAACCCTGATCTCTCACATTCAATCTGTTCAGGTGACTCCATATCCTAAATATTACACATATTGTTCAATTTATTTCCATCTTCATCTCCACTACTATATTTCAGGCCAAATTTAACAAATATGCTTCATGGTAATATTTGGAAGCAAGTATAAAACTTGTATTTACCTGTGTTTTCTCTTGAATTGTATCAAAAGTTCTGAGGGCAAAGAAATATACCTGTGATTATAGCAGAAATTAGTGAGGATCAATGTTAGAAATTGTACATGAAGAAAAACTTCCTCTGATTCCTCATTAGTAGCTCCATTATCTTTTTTGTGCTTCTCTGTTCTCTTTCTTCATAATATATAACCCAGTTTATGAATATATATTTCAGTGAATTTTAGATGTCATCATTATTAGATGAACAGTAATTTTATGAATCTACATAATCAAAGTGAAAATGCTACCAACTAAGTTATGCTATATTATTAATTATAAAATATATCTTATTTCAGAAGTAATTCATGATAAAAATTATCTAGGAGAATCTAATGATATTAAGAGATACATATATATGTTTATATATGTAGTTTATTTTTCTACTAAAATCTAAGATTCAAGAGAAAGAAAACATGTAGTTTTCACTATTTTATACTTAGAAAATTGTATAATATTTGTTATTAAATCAGAGATAACTGTGAACTTTTAAAGCAATGAATGATGCAGGTAGGCTCTAAAAATAATTCCTATGATTCAGTGCTACTGAACATTGTGTAGCAGGGTCAGAACAAGTCATATTTATTCAGAATGCAAATATAACCTACAGAAAGAAACCTAAAAACAACCGAGAATCACAGGATTGGATAGCTGGTTTTGTTAGAATCTAAATTCTTGACATAAAGGATCTGAATGATTTCCAGCAAGAATTTTCCAGCTATCACTGTATCTACATATGTCTAAAGGGCCACCTGACCTTTGTCATGTGGATATTCTAGAGTATATAATAATATTAAGATATATTGTTTACATATATTTGGCCTATTCAATATGTACACCTGTATAGCAGATACAGTGCTTTTTAAAACATAATTGCATTTTCATCATTTTCTTCTTGAATTTATATATAACTTTTAATTGATAAGTTCACCTTTCCTGATACAAGAACAATATATCTTTTTTGTAAATTCCACCTTTTATATTAATTAGTCATGCTGTTTGCTAGACACTTTCAAAATTTACTTTCAAAATTTTATTTAAAAATATATCTTACTCCTCATTTTGGCATTTTTCTGACACCTCCTTTCCTATTGTTTTATTTTCATCTTGTTGTCATTACTTTGGTTTAGAAATATTTCCTGGAGAAGTATAGTAGATAAATTCCTTTTGAAAATAGTTCCGATCCACTAGTGTCAGTCTTAATGCAAGGAATCAAGCCAGTTTTAAGACAGTGACAGATATGCTTGATTTTATTGCAATCATCTTTATTTAAAACTATATTTTATATTGTTTCTTAATTTTCTAGTTTGCTCATTTTTCATGATTTGAGAAAACTGATAAATTTGAGGGACTTCAGTGGCTAGGTTTTCCTTAAAACCGTAAGACAGAGGGCACCATCCACCCAGAGGATAGATTGATTTGATAGGAGACATGTGGATTGATACTAAGTTTCTTTAATATTTAAAAGTCATAGAGACTGGATGGAACCAACATTAAAAACTCATAAGGAATAAACAGTCATATGAGGATTTGGAAGAGAAGCTGCTGCTAAGAAGAGGAAAAATGTTTCAAGAATTTTATAACAATTATTTCAAAGGCTTCTTTTAGGCCAAAAAGATTAAATTGAAAATCAGATATCCACAACCACTGTGAAAATCAGTACGGAGATACCACAAAGAACTAGAATTAGAGGTACAATTTGACCCTGCTATCCCCCTGCTGGATATCTTTCCCAAAGCATTAAAAGAATCATACCATAGTGTTATACATGCACAAATTTACATCAAAGCACAATTCGTGATGGCTAAAACTTGGAAGCAGACCATTTGCCCATGAACAGGAGACTGGATAAAGAAAAAGAAAATTTAATAAAATGGAGTATTACTCAACCATAAAGAATAAGAAAATAGAGATGTTTATGGCTAAATTGATGCAAATTAAGGAAATACTCTTAAGTGAAATAAATAGGACATGTGTAAATATTGAATAATTTCTCTAGTATGAGACATTGAAAGTGTAAATAAGGACTAAAAGATATAATAGATAATCTGAAATAGGAGGAAAAGGTGCAAATTGGAAGATGAAATGGGAGGGGTAGGGAAAAAGAAAGATGGGAATGGAATTAACATGAGAAAAAGAAAAAGTGGAAACAGTCTTTGTAGATAGGGAGAGGTGGATGGGTTGAAGGGTGATCAGGGGAATGGGGAAAAATAAGAACTATGCTAGATTATGTAAAGGTGCAAATTTCCAATGATGACTGTCACTACATTGTATACCTTTAATATACCACTAAAATTAACTAATAAAAATCAGATTTAGCTATGGTGACTTATTGGTGATTTTGACAAATTTTGATGGAGCAATGAAGGCATAAAACCTAATCAAAGTTCTTCAAGAGAATGTTTGAGATACTTCCAGCTATAGCAATGTGAAGAAGTTACTGGGGAAATACAAGCACAAATCTGGACACAATAATCAAGAATAAGTCTTTCAGAGCACTGGAAATTAAGCAAAGACAGACAAGGTGAGAAATGTTTATACTTGAAACATTGCAAGAGCTTTTAGTAAGAACAATGAGGATATTATTGACATGCCTGTAGGGAACTCTCATTCTCTCTATTTTCCCATTAATTTACTTAGTTAGCAAGAATGTTACTATTTTACCATTCTTGAATACAAGAAAATTTGCTATCTAAATATGGAATTTAAGGCTTTTTCTGACAAAAAAATAGGATCATAACTTTGAAAAAATGAAATTAATGCACAGTTTTAGTAACTAATGTTGCTGTCTCAGTTGAGATGAGCACTAAATCAGCCAATTTAATGGGATGATAGTAAGAAATAAAAGTGATAGAAGGAATATATATATAAGCTTTTCACACTTCTCTTACTGAACAAACTTATGTACACATTTTGGAAAGCATAAAAAAAGCACAGCAAAGAATAAAAGCCAAAGAAGGCATGTTAATTAACTGCAAGTTTGAATTCACTACTCAACCTACACAAAGATTGATTGGCATTGGATAGGTATTTTCAGGTTCAAAGTGTTTAAATAAAACCTGTGGCCATATCACTGGCAAACCAATAAATTATGAAAGCTAGACTTAATCTAAAAATAAGAATTAAGAAATAGAAAAATCAGTGGTTTCAGTAAGGGGTGAAGAGGTCGCAGGTTAAGTTTGGCAAAGTTACTTAAGCAAAACAATCTGAGAAAAATAAAACTGAATATCAAGCTATTATATGATCTAAATATCTAATTATTGCTAAAACATTACAAAACATGCAAAGAAAGATAACAATATTAACATTTGTAAAAATATGTACACATTCATAAAGTAATATGAAAAATATTTAATATGGGGCTAGCAAAGTGTCAGCAAAATCTAGCCTACTACTTATTTTTATAAATGAAATTTTTAAAAAATACACTTTTATTGAAAGACTGCTGGGATCATACATTTGTGTATTATCTATGAAGCATTCATATTACTATAGCAGAACTGAATCATTTCTTCAGAGTTAATATGGACTTGAAAAGTTTGCCTAAGAAGACAGTAAAGAAAGACATAGGAATAAAAAGATGTGAGATACATGGAAAAGAAATATAAAAATAGAAAAAGTACATCCCACTGTGTCAATAATTAGATTAAATATAAAAATGGAAAAATTAAAATTACAGATGGGCTAGATACAAACACAAAACAACATCTAATCACATTTTACTTGCAAGAATCATACTTTAGATTAAGAGAAACAAATGAAATTTTAAAAGATTTATAAAGGAAATGGAGCTATAATATCAGAGTTACATTACTAGAGAAAAATATACTTCATACTATTAAAGGAATTGCTAATTCAAGAAGTGTAACACTCACAAATAAAAGGGAAGAGACAAATAAAAACAACTGTAAACAACTCTAAGAATTTTGATGCAGGATGATTTTAAGTGGAATCTGACGTCAAAAGAGGACTTTAAAAAATCTAAGGCAGTACAGCTTTTTTGAACTTATAGAATTGATCCAGAAAAACAGAAAATATTTACAATTCAGAAGAAAAGTGGAATTTCTGGAATGAAGCCATTGACTAAATACAAGAAAATTGAATGAATGAATTTCTGGCATTATACAGAATCACGTATCCATGAATGAGCAGTAAAGTCTATGGGAGACAGAATATAGATGTAGGTGTTATAAAGTATGATGATGCATTCATTGGGAATATTCAATTCTACTACAGAGTATGAAAATAATAAATAATAAAATCGATAAACTCATAAAGAAAAAGTAATAAAACTCATGAAAATTACTTTTAGGGAGACAGTTCTCCATTGATCTTTCTTGTTTTTAAATATCTTGCAAAAAGAGGAATCTTTTCTTTTTCTCCATAATAAGGTGCAGATTTGTTCACACATTACAATAATAAAGATAACATCTTCCTCCAGGGCAAAGGATAGTTCTCCTTCCAAATCACTGTGAAAAGTCCTGATTCTTTAAAGCTTTGATATTCTTTCCTACTGTACACTACTAAATGTGCAGACTTCACTCAACTCTTGTAACATGTTCCTGTGGAAATCAGAGTTTAAGAAACTGGTGGAAGAAAATGATACTGTTACTACTGACACTGGTGTAGAAATGAATATTCTTCTATGTCTGACCAGAAGTGTCATACATTTTTCCACAGGAAACTGGGTTAAATTAATTTATTAGATTACAAGTAGCTTGAAATCTCTTACTTTTCATATTTTCTGACAATGTTAATCAGATAATAAGGAAGCAACATAGAGAGTGTAAACAAAATCCTTAATGTATGGTAAATATAAGTAATAAGTAAGTACATAACTTGTTAGACATAGGCAGAATAAGATGTGTCAAATATATATAACACATTAGTAAGATGTGATGCATTAAATAGACCTGTTAAAGATAAAATAAATGGATCAAATAAACGTATTGCTCCAGGGAATAAAAGAATGCAAAGATCACATCAGAAGGTACCATCATGTGTCATTAACAATTATCCCTAAATTGGAAACTCATTAGCAATACTCCATTTAATACGTTTCTGGCTCCACAATTGTTCATTCCAAGAAACAAAGAAAAAGCTATGACTATCTACAAAGTTGATCAAGTGAGCTATACTTATTGGCCAACCACACTTCGTCTTTCCTATATTGTTATACCACAGTTATCTTCTGTTTGTGCCCACTTGCTGTGGGCTGAGTATGAATATGGCCTTCCACCTAATCTCTACTCCCTTTCTCCTTCCTTGACTATCCACAGCTAGTCAAATCTGTTTGAGTAAGATTGTAGATCCTGGATGGCACGGCCCCAGGTGACAGTTTCATTATGTATCCTTCTTCCTTGTTCCCTTTTTATGCATGATCATGCAATAATCACACTAGGGTCAGCTTCAGGCATGTAGGCCACATAGCACTAGTTGCCCTGCCTTCTCTTCCTGTACAAGTAAAGAGCAAATAGTGGGCTGGACTCCAGGAGGCCATAAGTCCATCAGGCTATGGTTCCACCTGGTCCCAGCTTTTGAGCATAATTTTAGTATGTATTCTTGTTTCTTGGTATTTTTCAATTTTCTTCATCTCCCACTGCTCTCCGCAGTTTTGGACCCTATGCTGCGTAGGTCATGGCACCCACTCTTCCTTATTTTTCAGATGTCATCTCTTATGCCCATAATCAAATGATTAGTGGGGAAAGTTGATGCAACAGAAGCAGTGAACACAATGGAAACTTCAGGTAAACCAGGATTCAGATAGTGTGTCCTCTTCTACCACTTCCTTTATTTCTAATGTGACAATTTGCTAGATTACTTTCCCCACTGACTTTTGTTTTGTATTTCAAAAATCATTCAGTAGATCATGTGATTTTAAAAAATATTTACTTTTGCTGTAAGGCTTTCTGTTTTGTGATCTCTGATGAGTTTGCCTGGAAATATGCCTGGCAGATACCATAGCAGGAAGGTGGTTTCATGCATAAAAATAATGGGAATCTCTGGAAATCATCTTCTGTTTGCTTCAGTTTTCCTAATTTATCACATATTACCAGAGAGCAAAAAGGAAACGGATTTAAAGCTCAAGAAAATGAGAAATGTGAAATAACCATCAGGCTTATATGTAAACTAAATTGCTTAGAAATTGTTGAATTACTGGGAAATGTAGAGTTATTGGGAAACTAGTCGAGGCCGGTGGTTATTATTTTAAGTGAAATGCCATCATCTTGTGTTTTTCTCTAACCATGTTCAACCTTCAAAGTACAACCAGGAAGTTGATCAAGTTACATTTATTGGGGATTGGTCCAATCCACCTCCAGAGAATGTGTCAAAGGAAGAGAGGGGTGATGGATTAAAGTGTATGTGATCCATGAAAAAAGAACTCCTTCCATATGCTTAGAACTGTGACTGACACAGTATTTAATAAGCATTTGTTGAATGAATGGACACTTGTTAAGACTTTTATCTTTGAAGTTCATTTTACAGTTGTATTTTCTTGTAGATTCTAGCTAGAATTTGGAGATTCCTTTCAGTTCACAAGATTAGCTATTTCTTAAATTCAGGGAAATTCTCCTATACTGTTTGAAGGATTGTAGCCTCTCTTCCATCTATTCCTAATATCCTTTAGGAACTCGTTATATGAATAGTAAATCTCCTAGATCTATCTAGTGAAGCTCTTTCCTTTCCCCTATGATTTCTTTCACTTCATATTTCTGCATTGAGTTTCCTTTTATTTTCTTGTTTCCTAATTTGGATCTCAGTAATGACTATCTACTACCTAAATGTAACTATAATTGTTTACTTGTCTAGTTATATGACTTTTTTTTCTATGAGCATGTGTTCTTGTTCTAATATGTGTCTTCATGATTGCTAGGTACTTTTAACTTGTTTTCTATCATCTTACATTAAACGCTCGTAAGAGACAAGGCACATTTGTTGGAGTTCTCTGTTGGAGTGTTTGCCTCAGTGTTGGAAGATATGGCATGTTTCACTTAGTACTGATAGTTTTAATGAAAGTAAGCTGTAAGTCTGGCACATTCTTCCATGCCTCAGAGTCAGGGAAGACTTACATACTATTTCAATTTCTTCCTGACCTCTTAAAGATCAATATCAGCCACATTTCTACTTGATGCCAATTTTCCCTTTTTTCTCCTGGTCCAAACAGAATGTCCAGAGATTTCTATAGGCTGAGCAAATTCCACAGTCCATAATTGCCTGATGCTCTGATTTCTAATACCATCCTCTAACAGGTCTTCTCACAATTATTCTATGCCCATTGTCCTGTTAATGACCTACAAAAATTCTATATTTTCACAACGTTCTTAGACTAATCTTACACTGCTTTGATTAGTGTCTTTATGTCTATTAAATATTCAGATGTTCCCTTTTAAAAGTACATTTCTACTTAAAGCCAAACCAGTTTGTGAAAATATGAATTAATATAAAAGGTAAATTAAGAGAGTAACTCTTTGCTTTATCAAACTTCTCTAAACAGTATTGTTTCAATTAAGCTTCTGCTTCTTTTCTAAAAGTAATTTAATTTGAAGAAATTTAATTCATGTGTAAATTTTCAGAAACTCATCATCTGTGTAAAGTCGGGCATTTCAGTATAATTTTGCACCTGTTAGAGCAGTTACTAATTATTCTCAAGCCATAGAATGAAAATATTTTGAAGATTATAAATGATTAACTGTAGAAACTCTTTTCAATCATTCTTGTCCTCTCTACAGTGCCTAGTACTTTATTTTGTATAGCTAATATTTTCAATAAATATTTAATTAGCTGTATTTTGATATAATTCAAATCATAGTAATTTTATTCAGATAACAGTTAAATTGAAAATGTGAAGCATATTTTGAAATGAATCATAACATTGCAGTGCAGCAGTCACAAAGTTGGAGGTAACTAAAAAGAAGGAACAGAAAATTGGCAGCATCTACAAATGTCACGCTTCTCACCGTTCTTGCCTATGTATTCTTTCCAAGTGTCTTTCTTCACCAATTTATTCTTTACCCATACACATATTTTCCTGGGGCCTTTGCAATCTTCTTAAATGCAAATAGTCATGTTTATTTTCATTATCAAATGGAAAAAAGTCAATTTTATAAAAACCACCTTTTTCTCTGAATTGTTGGATTATTGCATTCTTTAAATACCTACAAGAGAAGTTTACATTCCCTTTTATTTTATTGTTCTCTCTATTAATTAAGAGTTTGTAAAGTCAATTTACTTTAAACTCTTTGGTAGAGTGGACTGATCATTTATTATTTATTAATTATTTTTATTATTTATTATTTTCTTTTTGGTAGTGGGGATAGAACTCAGGACCTTGTGCTTGCAAGGCAGGTGATAGACCCTCTGAGTTAAATCACTGGCCCCAGGAAATAATAAAATCTAATAATTTGAAGAAAACTATGTTTTGTTCTTACAGATATTGAATGGGAATTCTCAGACCAGAAGTAAATTTATATGCAGGAGCTAAATATTTCAGATGTACTATTATAAAAAAGACAAAAATGCATAGTTAACAAAGAAAATGGATGAACCTTGGGGATATTATGCTAAATGAAATAAGCCCATCATAAGAACAAATATTTTTTGATTCCCCTTATATGAGTTATCTGAAGTTGTCAAAATATTAAAAATATTTTTAAAATGGTGGTTGCTAGGGATGGGCTTGGTGTGTTGTTCGATAGATAACAGAGTTCTAGTCAAACAAGAGGAAGAGATGGAGATTTTCTGGACAACATTGTGCTCATAATTACCAACATTCATTGTACAATTAAAATTTTGCTAATAAACTAGGTATGGTGGCACACACCTTCAATCACAGCACTCTGGGCAGCAGAGACAGTGTGATCCTAAGTTTGAGCTTAAACTGGAAAATTTAGTGAAGCATTTTCAAAACAAATAAAGAAATAGAGTGGGGATGTAGGACAGTGTGAAGTCCCTGGGTTCAAGACTCAGTAACACACACACACACACACACACACACACACACACACACACACACATTAAGAGAGTGGATCTTTATTAAGTGTTTCATATCAGACTTTATAAAAATGCATATTAATTTCTGCCCACTTCTTTCATAACCTCTGATGTAAAAATACCCTCATTTTAAAGCAGAAATTTGGTACTTTTTGCCTATACAATATTGACTAAGGCATTGTGGTACACTAAAACTTATGTTTTGTGCTTCATTATAACAAGGGAAGTAAAATTTAAAAGTTGTTGCTAAGCTTCCACATAATGTTTTGAGATCAAAAGTTCATTGCTATCAATTTAAAGAATTCCAAGGTTCTTACTGTCTCCAAGAGGTGGAAGCAAGCCCCAAGCAACTAATTTGTTTCTAATAGCATTTGCCTCATTATGGTAGTGTTTGGAAAGGTTTATTTTCCAAATTCTCTCCAAGTATGTTTCATTGAGATTGGAATGGCTTTAAAAATGTGAAACAGCTGTTAGGTATCTCATTGTCCTTCATGATAAAAGATAATACTGCTGACATGGTTTCTCCCAGAAATGCATATTACTGGTAAGAACATTACAAAATCTGTGCTTCCTCTCCTACTAATTGCTCCATGTGTCCTTTGCTTAATGCATATAGTTGCTTTATGAACTTGTCACTAATCATAATTAGAGTTATACTTTACTTTATGGGCATCTGGATTTCTTGCTCAATTGGAGACACCAATCTCTAATTTTGTATAACTGTTTTCTGTGTTGGCTGCTTTGTTAGAACTTGAAAACTCCTAATATAATGTTTATTCAAAATGTTTTTTCTTAATTCCAAGAAGCTGAATGTTGCTAAGAAGAAAACTTGAATACTTCACATTAGGCTTACCCTTCACCAGAAAGAGCTTAACCTCTCCTGAGTTTTCACTGTTGTAGTTTGCTTTGTGTGTATTTTTTCCTGTAGTAAATACAGTATCCAGATCACAAGACTGCTATTACTCACATGTGGTATTTTGTTAAGAATGCGTTCATATTTTTCAGTAGCTAAGACTGCATTCACACTCATTTCTCACAGTCCTGTTTGTGGAGATACACATATGTCAAATTGCCCAGATGAAAGACAATGTCATTGGCCATTAAAGCCAGCTGATTTATGTTTGTTTCTGTAGAGAGAATGAAAAAAAAATGCCTCTCTTCACTGATATCCTGCTAGTATCACTATGTAGAACCTAATTCAACAGCCAAAATATATAGTTTCACAGAGGCCTTTTAAACCTGAATTTTCTGTTCCCCAAAATCAAAATCTATATGTTATTGTATTCCTTTGCACACTAAATATTATTGAAGGTACATGATCTTACTTTTAAACAGACTTAAGAAAACAAGATTATCATTTACTCTGAGAAAGAGGTAAAATAACAGGGACACATCACTATGCCATAGCTTGGCAAAACATCATTAAAGGTAAAGAAAGAAGGAATGCAAAGGAAATAAAACAACACCCAACAACTAGGGAAACACAGATTAACAAACTGTAATACATGAACAGATTCAAATGATTGTGCCCTTTCCACCTTTGATGTCACAGAAGTTATTAACCTCAATATTTGGTATGCACAGTTGCAATTTAAAAATATTGGTAAGCTGAACAAGTTGTTCAACCTCAGATCTTTCTTGTAATGATTTAAATTGTGATTGATTTTTCTTCTCAGCAAAATGAAAGATTAACCATGCAACAACTTATCTCCTTAAACTTTTCAATAGCCTTCATTTATTATGTACTTTCATAATATTCTTACATGTTTCACCATAATTATAATTATATGTATTAATTATACTTTAAATTAATATTCAATGTGTACAACAGCCTTATAAGATACATGGTATTGTTATTAGCATTTAATATAAGAAAAAGCTAAGAACAAATAGCAAAAGAACTTGCATAATATCTTAAAAGATGAAGGCAAACATCAGAATTTTGATCATGGCTAGTTGGAGTACTATTTGTCTCACAGATCTGTACATCAAATTCTTTTGCTCTGTTTGGGAAGATTTCTCTCATTAATTCTGTGAGTAGTTTTTTTAAGTAATTTTCACTTTCTCCTGCTTTTTCATGGACTCTTTGCAGTCTTATATTATTCTTCTTTGCATCATCTAGGAGCTGTTGGATTGATTTCTCATGTTCCCTTACTATTTATAAGAGATCTCTCTTTGCATGGTCACTGATGGCAATCTTATCTTCTGTATATGATATTCTTTCTTCACTTTGGATCAGGCTGTGGTGTATAATTTCAAGAGATTGCTTAATCTGGATATCTGTTTGAATCCTTTTCACAGATTCCATTTCTTTCCTACGTTGGCCATTCATGGCTTCTATCATGGTCTTGAATTCTTTTTTATCTGTTTCTTTTCTAGAGTCTCTTATCTTGTCCCTCCCTATCTTTGTAGTTACCTGGGAAATTATTTCTGTTTTGAATATTTCTAAAGCCTTATTTATCTCTTTTGTTACTTCCTGTGCTATCAGTTCAGTGTGTCCAGGTGGTTGATTATCTGACTTTTCCACCTCATTTCCCTCAGTATTAGCCTTTGTTGAGCTGTAAGTCTGTGTTTGTGCCTTTCTTAAATGTCTTTTCATTTCCATTTTTGTTGCTCATACTGTCCTTGTTTTAATTCAGGTCAAATAATTCAATCTTATGGATATAGCTCGTCTTAAGGTTTGAGTCTCCAGTGATGCTTAGGGAATCTCATTTTCAATGTATCAGGAAGGAGAACTGATTAGCTCAATCACAACACCTTAGCCCAAGTGATACAATCAGCAACAACAGTAGCATCAAACAGTTTAGAAAATGGCAATTTGGTAGTTATTAATCTATCACTTTTAACCATGTGAATTAAATCAAAATTGAGGACCAGCACAAAATATGTTTATGCCAAATAACTCCAATATAACAACTTTACCCTTTAGGATGGGGACTTAGAAGGAGTTGGGGAGAGAGGGATAGATTGATAGAAGGATAGGGAAAGGTTAGAAGTGAGCCCAGAAACAGAAGAAGACCATGCAAATTCTAGGAAACTGTTGAAGACAAGAGAAAGAGACAGAATGAAACAACAAAGACAAGAACAGAACAATCTAACAGCAATAAGTAACCTAGAAACTGCATTCACTTTCCTTTGAAACTAATGACAGTCAAAAGAAGGAAAATGAGAAAAGAAAAAGAAAGAAGAAATGTGAATTAGGGCAGGAACAGGAACAAAAAGGGAGCTGAAGAACAATGTGGGAGGGTGAGAGAGTCAGTTAGAGAAAGAAATGAAAAGAAGAAAGAAGAATTTGAAGAGTAGAAAAAAATTAAAAATAAGAGAAAAAGAAAAAAAATTAAATAAAAGATAAAAATTAAGGGCCTTCTTCAGGATATGTCTCTGCTATCACAATAGACAACGTGGGCAGCAGGTGCAGATCTAAGTCAATTAGTCTCAGCAAACCAGTGGTAGACCACTGAGATTCAGGCTGATTTTTAGCTGCAAGTCTCAAGTTTAGCTCCCTGACCTCCTACAGGGTAAAACTCTGCAAGTTTCTACTGCAGGTTCCAGCAGCCCTTCCCCTGAATTATATTCCAGGTTCCAATGGGAGGTGGTTATCTCTCCAACTTACCAACTACAGTCATCTGGTGTGCCTTCATTGTAGATATTCTCTTTACTTTTCCGGTTGGCTTCAATTTTCATCAAGGAGCCTGAGAGAGACCCTCTTTCTGTTGTTTACTTCTGCTCTATCTTCTGGAGCTCAGGACAATGGCCTTTATGATCTCCCTGTGCCTCTGCGGTGTGGATCCAGCCACTAGAGCAGGCAGGCCAGAAGGGAGAGAATGTCACTGGGTGGTGTTGCAAATGCCTGTGCTGCTCTGCTCACACTACTTGGAGGTCCAGTGGTGGGTCCAGTTGGTGTAGCAGCTCAGTTCCATATGGCTTCACTTCTCACTAGTCTGCTGGCTGCTTGAAGGCTGCTGTGGGGGGCATGGGAGGGTAGCAGCTCTTCTCTACACAGCTCCACTCTCAGAAACGTCAGAATTTGAATGCAGGATTGACTCCAGGATATATCATGCTTATTGATACTTTAACAACTTTATTACCCCCTTGTGCTATTGTAGTTCTCTGTTTTTTTTAATTGAATTTATTGGTACATTCTAGGTAGACAGTACAGTTACATTCATTATTGGGATCTTGTACCTTTACATGCGAGGTCTTGATTCTCATTTTTGCCCTTG
>NW_022900951.1:74919843-74929765 GCF_012274545.1 Fukomys damarensis
TCAAACACTTTAATTCCATTTTTACATTTTCTCATATTTTTTTTCCTTTTCCCTTATTCCCCTTTCCCTATCCTTCTCACCATCCCTACACCTTTGGCCCTTTTCTTCCTATTTCACATTGCTAATTGCCCTGTTAGGATCTTGAGTACTATTTTAGTTTTTCACACCAGAGAAACTATTCGGTATTTGCATATGTGTGACTTATATATTTCACTTAGGAGTATATCCTCAAAATGTACCCATTTACCTATGAATGAATCTACTTTCTCATTCTTTATGGCTGAGTAGTATTCCATTTTATAGAAAAAACACATTTTCTTTATCCAGTTTCCAAGTGATGGACAGATGGGCTGTTTCCAAGTTTTAGCTATTGCAAACTGTGTTGCTATGAATATGGGTGTGCATGTATCATTGTGGTATGATTCTTTCAATTCTTTTGGAAAGATACCCAACAGAGGGATGGCTGGGTCAAATGGAACCTTTAATCCTAGTTCTTTGAAGTATGTTCACATTGACTTCCATAGTGGTTGCACCAGTCTGAATTCCCATCAACAATGGAGAAGGGTTCCTTTCTCCCCAACATTTGTTTTTTTGTGATTTCTTGATAGCAGCCATTCTTTGTGGGGTGAGGTGAAATCTCAGAGTTGTTTTCTTCTGCATCTCTCCAATGACCAGTGCTCTGGATAATTTTTTCACATATTTACTTGCTGCTTTTTTTTCTTTGTCTGAGAAATGTCTGTTCATTTCAGATGCCCATTTTAGAATTGGGTCTTTATATAGGAGGGGGCTGATTGTTTTGAGTTCTTTATATATTTTAGGCAATAGTCCTTTCTCTGAGGAGCAGCTGGTAAAATTTTTTTCCCACATTGTAGGATGTCTCTTAGTTCTGTTGATAGTTTCTTTAGCAGTACAGAAGATTTTTAATAAGATGAGATCCCAATTGTTGATTCTTTCTGCTAGTTCCCGTGCTACTGAGGATTTGTTCATAAAGTCTTTTCCTATGCCAATTTCTTCAAGAGTTCTGCCTAAATTATCCAGCAAGTTTAGTGTTTCTTTTTTTATATTTAGGTCTTTAGTCCACTTGGATTTTAATTTAGTGCATAGTGACAGATAAGGGACTAGTTTTAATCTTTTTCAGATTGAGATCAATTTTTGCCAACACCATTTATTAAACAGGCTATCTTTCCTCCAGTGGGGATGGTCAGCTCCTTTGTCAAAGATGAGGTAGCTGAGTGCATCTGGAGTTGATTTTGCATCTTCCAATCTGTTCCTCTGATCCTCAGGTCTGTTTCTTTGCCAGTACCATGCTGTTTTTATCACAGTGGCTTTGTAGTATAGTTTCAAATTGGGAATTGTTATACCAGCTGCATCGTGTCCATTGCCTGGGATGGCTTTTGCTATTCTAGGTCTCTTATGGTTCCAAATGAATTTTTGGATTCTTCTTTCTAGTTCTGTGAAGTATTGTGTTGTGATTTCAATTGCTATTGCTTTGAATCTGTATAGCAGGTTTGGTGATATGGCCATTTTCACTATGTTGATTCTTCCTACCCAGGAGCAGGGGATTGCTTTCCATTTTCTTATATCCTCCTCAATCAATTTTTTCAGAGTGCTGTAGTTTTCAGTGTAGAGGTCTTTTGCTTCTTTTGTTAGGTTGATTCCTAGATACTTCATTTTTTTTTTGGATGCTATTGTGAAAGGAATTGTTTCCCTAATTTCTTTCTCAGTGAGTCTGTTATTTGTGTACAAGAAGGCTATTGATTTTTGGGTGTTGACCTTGTATCCACCTATTCTGCTAAAAGTATCAATTAAGTGAAGAAGTCTCTTGGTGGAGTTTTTTGGGTCTTCAATGTAGATTATCATATCATTAGCAAATAATGACAGTTTAACTTCTTCCTTTCCTATCTTTATTGCTTTAATATCTTTATCTTGTCTAATTGCTATGGCTAATGTTTCCATAACTATATAGAAGAGGAGTGATGCTAGTGGGCATCCTTGTCTTGTTCCTGATTTTAAAGTGAAGGTTTTCAGTTTTTGGCCATCTAATATGATGTTGGCTGTTGGTTTTTTCATTGATAGCCTTTATTAAGTTGAGAAATAGACCATCTATTCCAATTTTTGCATAGTTTTTATCATGAATGGGTGTTGAATTTTGTCAAATGCTTTTTCTGTATCTATCGAAAGGATCATGTGGTTCTTATCCTTGACTTTGTTAATATAGTGTATTATTTTTATTGATTTATGTATGTTGAACCATCCTTGCATCCCTGGAATAAATCCAACTTGGTCAGGATGTATAATCTTCTGGATTATCCTCTGTATTCTGTTTGCTAGTATCTTATTGAGGATTTATGCATCTATATTCATTAAGGAGATTGGCATGTAGTTCTCTTTTTTAGTTACATCTTTTGCAGGTTTGGGAATCAAAGAGATATTTGCTTCCAGGAATGAATTTGGAAGTATTGCTTCTCTTTCAATTTCATTGAAAAGTCTGAAGAGTAATGGCAGTAGATGTTCTCCAAATGTCTTGTAAAATTCAGCAGTGAATCCATCAGGACCTGGGCTTTTCTTTGTTGGTAAGTTTTTTATTACATTTTCAATTTCACTGATTGTGATTGGGGTGTATAAAGTGTTTTTATCTTCTTCATTCAACTTTGGTAATTCATAAGTATATAGAAATCTGTCCATTTCTTCTGTGTTTTCCATTTTATTAGAGTAGAGGTTCTCATAGTATGTATTAATGATCCTCTGAATTTCTGTGCGATCTGTTGTGACTTCACCTTTTTCATTCCTGATTGAATGAATCTGAGCCATTTCTTTCCTTTTTTTTGATAAGGGTTGCTAAGGGTTTATCACTTTTACTTATTCTTTCAAAAAACCAACTCTTCGATTCATTTATTTTTTGTATCATATTCTTAGTTTCCATTGCATTGATTTCTGCTCTAATCTTTATAGTTTCCTCTCTTGTTTGAGCTTTGGGTTTTTCTTGCTCTTGTTTTTCTAGGAGTCTAAGAGTCATCGTTAGGTTGTTTATTTCAGCTTGCTCTGTTTTCCTAATGTGGGCTTTCAGTGTTATGAATTTTCCACATAGAACTGCTTTCATTGTGTCCCATAGATTCATGTATGTTGTATTGGCATTTTCATTTATTTGTAAAAACTGTCTGATTTCTTCTTTAATTTCCTCTGTGATCCATTGATTCTTCAGGAGAGTCTTATTCAATTTCCATGTGTTTGTGAAGTTCCTATGGTTTCTTATGCTATTGATCTCCAGCTTTACTGTACTGTGATCTGATTATATATAGGGAACAATTTCAATTCTTTTGCATTTATTCAAACCTGTTTTGTGAGCTAGTATGTGATCTATCTAGGAGAATGACCCATGTGCAGCTGAAAAGAATGTATATTCTGATTTTGTGGGGTGGAACACTTTATAGATGTCTAATAAGTCCATATGTTCAAAACTTGGTTCAGTTCTAGTATTTCATTGTTGTTTTTTTGCATAGAGCATCTGTCTATTTGTGATAGTGGGGTGTTAAGATCTCCCACTACAATTGTATTAGTGGTTATGTGGTTTTTCATGTTACTTAATATTTGTTTTATATAGTTGGGGGCATTTATATTTGGTGCATATATGTTTATGATTGTCATTACTTCCTGTTGGATTGTTCCCTTTACAAGGATGTAGTGGCCTTCTTTGTCTCTCTTAATCAGTTTTTGTTTGAAGTTTGCTTTGTCTGAGAATAAGATTGCTACCCCTGCTTTTTTCTGAGCTCCTGTCATATGGAGAATTGTTTTCCATCCTTTCCCTTCCAGTCTATGGGCTTCTTTTTGAACTAGGTGTGTTTCTTGTATACAACATATTGTTGGATTTTGCTTCTTAATCCATTCTGCCAATCTATTTCTCTTGATTAGTGAATTGAGGCCACTGACATTGACAGTTATAACTGATATGTACTGACTTATTATTGTTATGTTATTGTCCTTTTGTTGACTCTTTATTTATTGTCCTCTCTTTTTAGTTTCTAACCTTGGCTATTTGATTTGCTCTGCTGGGCCTCCTGGTGTTGTGATCTTCATTGTCTTTCTCTAGGATATTGTTTATAATTCTTGTAGTGCTGGTTTAGTATTCTAGAAGTTTCTCAAGTGTTCTTTGCCATGGAAGTATCTTATTTCTCTGTCCATTTTGAAAGAGAGTTTTGTAGGATACATCAGTCTTGCCTAGGTTGTTTTCTTTTAGGACTTGAAATACCTCACTCCAGGCTCTCCTTGACCTGAGGGTTTGTGTTGAAAAGTCTGCTGTGATTCTGATGGGCTTTCCTTTGCATGTGATTTGTTTCTTTTCTTTTACTGCTTGTAGTATTTTGTTCTTCTGCTGGGTTTCTGGGATCTTGATTATTATATGTCTAGGTGTATATTTTTTTATCATGACGAGTTGGTTTCCTGTATGCCTCGCTTATCTGTATGTCACATTCTTCCCTCTGTTTGGGAAGTTTTCAGTTATTAAATCTTTGAACAGCTTTTTAAAGTCATTTGTAATTTCTCCTGGTACTTCATGGCTACCTATCAGTCTTATGTTATTCTTCTTTGCATCATTTAGGAGTTGTTGGATGGATTTCTCATGCTCCCTTACTGTTTTTAAGAGACCTCTCTTTACATAGTCACTGTCTGCTATCCTATCTTCTGTATCCGAGATTCTATCTTTGCAATCTTTTATTCTGTTGTGTACACTTTCAATAGAGTTTTTAATGTCCTGGATATCTGTTTGAATCTGTTTAATGGGTTCCATTTCTTTCCTATGTTGGGTGTTCATTGTTTCCTTTATTTCTTATGCTGGGCCTTCATGGCTTCTATTATGTTCCTAAACTCATCTATTTTTTTGTCAGTTTCTGTTCTGCACTCTCGAATCATGTCTTCATTTTGCTCACCATCTCTATGGTTATCTGGTAAATAATTTCCATTTTGAATTTTTCTAGAGCTTGATTGATTAGTTTTTTTACTTCCTGTGCTGTGAGTTCTGATTGTCCTAGAGGTACACTATCTTATTTTTCATCCTCCTTTGCCCTACTGTTTGCCATTGGTGGAATGGAAGTCTGTTTTGTGGCTTGCTTAAGGGCTTTCTCATCTTTATTTTTGCTGTTGGGATTATTGTTGCCCTTGATTCAATCTCTGGGTCATTAAATCTTCCTGATATTGTTGCGTCCCAGTCTTTGATTCTCTAATGACTTATAGACATTCTCATTTTCATTGAGAAAACAACTTATCAAAGCAATCCCTATCCTTTATCCCTATCGATACAATCAGGAACATAATAGGATCAATCACCACCCTTTATAGCCATCCATGCCTCTGCAGAGGGCGTCCAAAGACTGGCTCAATCAGGGGATCTAATAGTGTGGGGGGGCTCAGTGGCACCCACGCGGCTACTCTCCTGGCGCTGTGTCAGAGCCAATCCATGGTGCCCACTGGAAATGGCACGGATCCAGAGGAGGCCTGTAGTTCAGGCCGGGCCGCACAGCAGAGGCGGCTCTGAGTCCAAGCTGGGCCAATGACACAAAACTCACCCACCTGGAGCCACCTGGATCTGTGTTGGAGAGAATCACAGGTGTCCCCTGGAAATGGCGTGGCTCCAGAGGAACCCCGTAGTTCAGGCCAGGCCCTGTAGTTCTCTGTTTTAAGTAAGGTAAGAAACACTGAGATTTTTATCAACTTTCTGCACTATGAGGTGGGACTATTATTAGTTGTACAGAGAGGAAGTCTCTCTTTTTTATTGAATTACTGAGAAAAAATAGAAGAATACATTAGGGATGGGCATGATGGGGAGGTTTAGTGGGGTCACAGTTTATTTGGAACATTCACATGAGAACATTGTTTCAAGAACAGAATTTCTAGGTAAAGAACTAGGTAAGCAGGGCCAGAGATTTAGCTCAATGGCACCATGCCTGCCTCACAAGCAAAAGGTCCTGAGCTTGATCCCCCATAACAAAACAAAGGAACAAAACAAAAACCTATGTAAGCAAATTATTTCCTTTACTAGCAATATTCATATAGTTATTTAAGAGCAGAGTGACCAAAGTTAGAGCCAAAGGGCATTAAATATAAAGTCAGAAAACCACAGAAAGACTACATCACAAAAGGTCAGGATTAAAGCAGAAAACCTGAGCTGTATCTTTCAGATAACAGTGGCAAAAAGGATCTTGATATAGAACCAAACTTTTCTTTCTTGTTTTAAACTTTTAAAGGTGTCTTTTTAAAGTAGGTGACCACTAAATTTGGTTAATCTGTTGCTTCATATGAAGATATGTATTTTTTGAGATGGGGAAGTCTGGAAAATAAAAATTCTGAGATTAAGGAGGCTCCAAATCTGTCCACATTCTTTTTTTTTAATAATAAGCATCCCTTTATTCCACATTCTTAAAATCAGCTTTCATAGAAAAATCTTCAAGCAGTCATTTTTTACTTTATTATGAATAAGTTCTGTCTTGTCTTTCCTGGGTAATCTCACATCTTCAGCCCTGGTGCTCATATAGAATGAAAATTTTGATCCCAGAATATAGGAATTTCTAGCTTAGACTACTACATGGATGTAGATTTAAGAGAGAAGCAGATATTCCCAGTATTCTTGATATCAAATCATTTCAATTCTTCATTAAACCTCTGCGAGTAGTATTCTTCTGTTAATGTAAATACTTGAATGTCATATTTTGATGATTTATTTTACTGCCATTTGGAAATCTCTTGAGCTTTTTTTCTGTTATGCTCATATGGATATTTCAAAAATTAGAAGGAAAGATTAGGTTGACCTCTTCATGCAGCTTTGTATGAACATAGCAATTTCAATAGTGAGTTTCCTGTCCTGGTTAGTGTTCATAATTAAAATAGTTCAGATTTGTCAGATAACTGCAATTTTCACATTAGTTTTAAGTCTTAGAATTTAGTGAAAGAGAAACAAGAAGGAATTGAAGTTTATACCTCTGTAGTTAAATTGAAGGAGCAGTGCTTATAGTTAATAATTCATCTACTGGTCCTGCAAGAAACTGCAGTCAAAGATAAAATGGACATTGACCTTTTTTATCTGTCTAGCCTTAGAAATAATGAGGTCAATGCAAATGAATAGAATGATACACAATTAACCAGATAAGAAATTATATCTCGTTGTAGAATATGGGGTAATATACTGTGTTTATAACTACAAAGAGTTAAATGGCTTTAAGAGAGAAAAAGTACTAATAACTACAAATTTTTTTCTATACTGGACTGTAAATTTTTAGACATCATCATGTACTTAAACCTGTGGCTTAAAACAAATTCTCAGATCTTGTCATGTGAATTATTTAATTTTTGTTGCCTTACCACTTTCTCAATGTATAGCTTGTGGGCTACCTACTTAAACTCAGTAAGTTTCTGTTTACTTCTTATAATAAAATGATAACAATATAGTATTCTTTAGGTTATTGTGAGATAGAAATAGTAATGTATGTAAATAACTTAATAAGCCTGCTATATAGCGGATATTAAGTAATAGAATCTATTCTTTAGTATTTACTTATTTTGTCAAAGTAAATATGTGTAGCAGGCAAAAATTATACTAATTCTCCTATAGCAAATAGAGAAACTGATACCCAGAGGTTAAATTATTTCTTCAAATTTGGTAAGTGAAAGAGTTGGATCTATAGCTCATAAATATATATTATTTTTACATTTAGAATTTAATATGGAATGATGTGTGCACATGTAAGTTTCCTTTGCAGAGAGTTAGGATGTATGGTAAGGCAGAATAGAATACCAAAAAATGAGGACATAGATTAGTGCAAAGAAGTATTGGGATCAGGTAGTAGCTCCAGGGGATGGTAGGTCCAGAGAGGCAATAAACTTTATTTTTAGAATATGAAGAATCTAAGTGCAAAAGAAGAAAATGAGCCAGAGAATAGGTTTGAATATGTAAAGTGCTCACCAAAAGCTCACATGGCTCAACTGGGAAGATTCCATAACTAACTGAGGCCAGTGAATGTAATACAAGAGGAAAAAGTGGAGAGTGATACAGAATCAAGAGTATATATACCATTTGAGAGCATTAAAAATGTATGCAGACCACACAAAATGAGTCTGTAAATTAGTGATCTGGAATAAATAAGAGGCAACATTTTAGAAGAAACAGGAAATGATGGATTCAAAAACAAAGTTGGGGTGATAAAAAGAAAGAATGGGACATCTTTCTTGAGGTTACACCAAAGTTAGGAATATACAGCTTTAGCTATTTTAATATGTAGAGGAAAAAGACAAAATTATATTCCCCTCAATTGTCTCAGGTAAATAAGTAACAAAGTATGGTTTAGTGGTGTTTTTGAAGACAGAATAGGAACTTGGAGCTCAGAAATATGGAGAAGACTTGTCTTGAAAAAAAACTATAATTGATTGAACTGAAATCAGTAAAAGAGAGAAAATCAGAGGAGTAACAGGTGAGGTGAGACAGCATAAATGTGTACTAGCCCTGGTTTTGTGATTTTTTTGAAATGCCCATATAGGAACAGCATACCCTTCTTATCTTATATTTTTTCACAGTTTATATTATGTTTGATTAATATTGAGGTGGGAGATTAGGACATGGAATGTTGGCTGCCAAGTGGGCATGCATGGATATGCACAGAAAAAGAGTTCCAAGCAAAAAGTACAACTTGGAATTTTTCTCATGAGAACTCAAGCAGGTTTTTGAAATGACAGCCTAGACTTGATGTCAGCCTGAGGAGTGGAAATACAAAAATGGAGGCTACTAAGCTTGTGGCCAATGCGTTCTCTCTGTAAAAGTGATCACTTTCACTTGGTAGAGGGTACTTCGGTGTTGGGCACTTTTCTCTCATTGCTGAGACAAAATACCTGACACTCACTGTTAAAGGGAAAAGGTTAATTTGGCTTACAGTTTCTAGAGGTTTCAGTCAATAATCAGCTGGTTCCAAGGGAGGATGGCAGAGGGGCAAAAATTCATGGTGGCTGAAAACAGCAAATGCAGCAAGGGGCCTTGAGAGCATCTTCCTACCCCTTTTTATCTTACTCAGACTATGTAGGGCAGGTAGCAATCACACCCTTAATCCTAGAGCTCTTGGACCTAGCTCCACCATGATTCAATCATGCACTCTAGATTCAACCACCTCCAAAATAGCTGCATCTCATTCATATGAGGCTTTAGGGGGACATCTTAAACACAAACCACAAAAACTTCTTTTCCTATTTTTAATTGGTGCACACTCACTCTACAGAGCAAGTTTCTTTTTCTAATTTTAGTAAATGTAAAATCTACTTTTATGCTTGTTTTGTTGAATTCTTTGTTCAGAAGCAGAAGAATCTAGAAAAAAACTCTTGAAGGAGTCTTCATCACACACAACCAGGAACAACACAAACCTTTTATTAAATGATGCTAAATATGATTAGATGTTTATGTAAAAAACAACAAAAAATGCTTTTCTTTTTAGGTAAAAATGATTTTTGCTTTTCTTTATGACACTCAACTTCTCTAACAATTTGAAGCTAAAGCAGGATACTTGCTTGATTCTACACTTACCTTTTCATAGGAGTGAAGTGTGTGTGTGTGTGTGTGTGTGTGTGTGTGTGTGTGTGTAGTTGTCTGTGAGAATTCTCCATTCATTTGTACTCTGATTTTTTTGGGGGGTTACCAGGAATTGAACTCAGGATCCTGTGTTTTGGCAGATTGTGGCACCACTGAGCTAAATAACTGGCCTCTCCATTCATTTGTGAATATTTTCTTCACCCAGGGATACAAAAAAGATGAGCATGATTGTTAGACAGAAGCTGTGCAGTTTAATGTGGATGATGCTCTTGTCAGTCTGATGTATAGAGCATTATTTTGTTTGTTTGTTTTGGTACCAGGGATTGAACTCAGGACCTTTCATTTTTTTTTTTTTTTTTTTTTTTT